>NW_027473483.1:0-285281 GCF_050947335.1 Megachile rotundata | reverse complement strand
ATTACTTATCACACTCACTGTTATCAATCCAACTCATATTATTAACCATATTATGCAGATATGATCGATAACACGACAATTACTATACTTATTACTCTTATTATTATCAATCTAACTCAAATTATTAGCCATATTATGCTTATATGATCGATATAACGACAATTACTATACTCATTTCTCTTATTATTATCAATCTAACTCATATTATTAGCCATATTATGCTTATATGATCGATAGAACGACAATTACTAAACTTATTACACTCACTGTTATCAATCTAACTCATATTATTAGCCATATTATGCTTATATGATCGATAGGACGACAATTACTATACTCATTACACTCACTATTATCAATCTAACTCATATTATTGACCATATTATGCAGATATGATCGATAGAACGACAATTACTATACTTATTACTCTTATTATTATCAATCTAACTCATATTATTAGCCATATTACGCTTATATGATCGATAGAACGACAATTACAATACTCATACTCTTATTATTGTCAATCTAACTCATATTATTAGCCATATTATGCTTATATGATCGATAGAACGAAAATTACTACACTTATTACACTCATTATTATCAATCTAACTCATATTATTAGCCATATTATGCTCATATGATCGATAGAACGACAATTACTATACTTATTACACTCACTGTTATCAATGTAACTCATATTATTAGCCATATTTTGGTTATATGACCGATAGAACGACAATTACTATACTTATTACACTTATTATTATCAATCTACCTCAGATTATTAGCCATATTATGCTTATATGATCGATAGAACGACAATTACAATACTCATTACTCTTATTATTGTCAATCTAACTCATATTATTAGCCATATTATGCTTATATGATCGATAGAACGACAATTACTATACTTATTACTCTCTTTATTATCAATCTAACTCATATTATTAGCCATATTATGCTTATATGATCGATAGGACGACAATTACTTGACTCATTACTCTTATTATTATCAACCTAATTCATATTATTAGCCATATTATGCTTATATGATCGATAGAACAGCAATTACAATACTCATTACTCTTATTATTATCAATCTAACTCATATTATTAGCCATATTATGCTTATATGATCGATAGGACGACAATTACTATACTCATTACTCTTATTATTATCAATCTAACTCATATTATTAGCCATATTATGCTCATATGATCGATAGAACGACAATTACTATACTTTCTACACTCACTGTTATCAATCCAACTCATATTATTAACCATATTATGCAGATATGATCGATAGAACGACAATTACTATACTTATTACTCTTATTATTATCAATCTAACTCAAATTATTAGCCATATTATGCTTATATGATCGATATAACGACAATTACTATACTTATTACACTCACTGTTAACAATCTAACTCATATTATTAGCCATATTATGCTTATATGATCGATAGAACGACAATTACTATACTCATTACTCTTATTATTATCAATCTAACTCATATTATTAGCCATATTATGCTTATATGATCGATAGGATGACAATTACTATACTCATTACTCTTATTATTATCAATCTAACTCATATTATTAGCCATATTATGCTTATATGATCGATATAACGACAATTACTATACTTATTACACTCACTGTTTTCAATCTAACTCATATTATTAGCCATATTATGGTTATATGACAGATAGAACGACAATTACTATACTTATTACACTCACTATTATCAATCTAACTCATATTATTAGCCATATGATGGTTATATGACCGATAGAACGACAATTACTATACTTATTACACTCACTGTTATCAATCTAATTCATGTTATTAACCATATTATGCAGATATGATCGATAGAACGACAAATACTATACTGATTACTCTTATTACTATTAATCTAACTCGTATTATTAGCCATATTATGCTTATATGATCGATAGAACGACAATTACTATGCTTATTACTCTTATTATTATCAATCTAACTCATATTATTTGCCATATTATGATTATATGACCGATAGAACGACAATTACTATGATTATTACTCTTATTATTATCAATCTAACTCATATTATTAGCCATATTATGCTTATACGATCGATAGAACGACAATTGCTATACTTATTACACTCACTGTTATCAATCTAACTCATATTATTAGCCATATTATGCTTATATGATCGATAGAACGACAATTACTATACTTATTACTCTTATTAATATCAATCTAACTCATATTATTAGCCATATTATGCCTATATGATCGATAGGACGACAATTACTATACTCATTACTCTTATTATTATCAATCTAACTCATATTATTAGCCATATTATGCTTATATGATCGATAGGACGACAATTACTATACTCATTACTCTTATTATTATCAATCTAACTCATATTATTAGCCATATTATGCTTATATGATCGATAGGACGACAATTACTATACTCATTACTCTTATTATTATCAATCTATCTCAAATTATTAGCCATATTATGCTTATATGATCGATAGGACGACAATTACTATACTCATTACTCTTACTATTATCAATCTAACTCATATTACTAGCCATATTATGGTTATATGACCGATAGAACGACAACTACTATACTTATTACTCTTATTATTATCAATCTAACTCATATTATTAGCCATATTATGCTTATATGATCGATAGAACGACAATTACTATACTTATTACTCTTATTATTATCAATCTAACTCATATTATTAGCCATATTATGCTTATATGATCGATAGAACGACAATTACTATGCTTATTACACTCACTACTATCAATCTAACTCATATTATTAACCATATTATGCAGATATGATCGATAGAACGACAATTACTATACTTTTTACTCTTATTCTTATCAATCTAACTCATATTATTAGCCATATTATGCTTATATGATCGATAGGACGACAATTACTATACTCATTACTCTTATTATTATCAATCTAACTCATATTATTAGCCATATTATGCTCATATGATCGATAGAACGACAATTACTATACTTATTACTCTTATTATTATCAATCTAACTCAAATTATTAGCCATATTATGCTTATATGATCGATATAACGACAATTACTATCCTCATTTCTCTTATTATTATCAATCTAACTCATATTATTAGCCATATTATGCTTATATGATCGATAGAACGACAATTACTACACTTATTACTGTCTTTATTATCAATCTAACTCATATTATTAGCCATATTATGCTTATATGATCGATAGTACGACAATTACTAGACTCATTACTCTTATTATTATCAACCTAATTCATATTATTAGCCATATTATGCTTATATGATCGATAGAACAGCAATTACAATACTCATTACTCTCATTATTATCAATCTAACTCATATTATTAGCCATATTATGCTTATATGATCGATAGGACGACAATTACTATACTCATTACTCTTATTATTATCAATCTAACTCATATTATTAGCCATATTATGCTCATATGATCGATAGAACGACAATTACTATACTTATCACACTCACTGTTATCAATCCAACTCATATTATTAACCATATTATGCAGATATGATCGATAACACGACAATTACTATACTTATTACTCTTATTATTATCAATCTAACTCAAATTTTTAGCCATATTATGCTTATATGATCGATATAACGACAATTACTATACTCATTTCTCTTATTATTATCAATCTAACTCATATTATTAGCCATATTATGCTTATATGATCGATAGAACGACAATTACTATACTTATTACTCTCTTTATTATCAATCTAACTCATATTATTAGCCATATTATGCTTATATGATCGATAGTACGACAATTACTAGACTCATTACTCTTATTATTATCAACCTAATTCATATTATTAGCCATATTATGCTTATATGATCGATAGAACAGCAATTACAATACTCATTACTCTTATTATTATCAATCTAACTCATATTATTAGCCATATTATGCTTATATGATCGATAGGACGACAATTACTATACTCATTACTCTTATTATTATCAATCTAACTCATATTATTAGCCATATTATGCTCATATGATCGATAGAACGACAATTACTATACTTATCACACTCACTGTTATCAATCCAACTCATATTATTAACCATATTATGCAGATATGATCGATAACACGACAATTACTATACTTATTACTCTTATTATTATCAATCTAACTCAAATTATTAGCCATATTATGCTTATATGATCGATATAACGACAATTACTATACTCATTTCTCTTATTATTATCAATCTAACTCATATTATTAGCCATATTATGCTTACATGATCGATAGAACGACAATTACTAAACTTACTACACTCACTGTTATCAATCTAACTCATATTATTAGCCATATTATGCTTATATGATCGATAGGACGACAATTACTATACTCATTACACTCACTATTATCAATCTAACTCATATTATTGACCATATTATGCAGATATGATCGATAGAACGACAATTACTATACTTATTACTCTTATTATTATCAATCTAACTCATATTATTAGCCATATTACGCTTATATGATCGATAGAACGACAATTACAATACTCATACTCTTATTATTGTCAATCTAACTCATATTATTAGCCATATTATGCTTATATGATCGATAGAACGAAAATTACTACACTTATTACACTCATTATTATCAATCTAACTCATATTATTAGCCATATTATGCTCATATGATCGATAGAACGACAATTACTATACTTATTACACTCACTGTTATCAATGTAACTCATATTATTAGCCATATTTTGGTTATATGACCGATAGAACGACAATTACTATACTTATTACACTTATTATTATCAATCTACCTCAGATTATTAGCCATATTATGCTTATATGATCGATAGAACGACAATTACAATACTCATTACTCTTATTATTGTCAATCTAACTCATATTATTAGCCATATTATGCTTATATGATCGATAGAACGACAATTACTATACTTATTACTCTCTTTATTATCAATCTAACTCATATTATTAGCCATATTATGCTTATATGATCGATAGGACGACAATTACTTGACTCATTACTCTTATTATTATCAACCTAATTCATATTATTAGCCATATTATGCTTATATGATCGATAGAACAGCAATTACAATACTCATTACTCTTATTATTATCAATCTAACTCATATTATTAGCCATATTATGCTTATATGATCGATAGGACGACAATTACTATACTCATTACTCTTATTATTATCAATCTAACTCATATTATTAGCCATATTATGCTCATATGATCGATAGAACGACAATTACTATACTTTCTACACTCACTGTTATCAATCCAACTCATATTATTAACCATATTATGCAGATATGATCGATAGAACGACAATTACTATACTTATTACTCTTATTATTATCAATCTAACTCAAATTATTAGCCATATTATGCTTATATGATCGATATAACGACAATTACTATACTTATTACACTCACTGTTATCAATCTAACTCATATTATTAGCCATATTATGCTTATATGATCGATAGAACGACAATTACTATACTCATTACTCTTATTATTATCAATCTAACTCATATTATTAGCCATATTATGCTTATATGATCGATAGAACGAAAATTACTACACTTGTTACACTCATTATTATCAATCTAACTCATATTATTAGCCATATTATGCTCATATGATCGATAGAACGACAATTACTATACTTATTACACTCACTGTTATCAATCTAACTCATATTATTAGCCATATTATGCTTATATGATCGATAGAACGACAATTACTGTACTTATTACTCTCATTATTATCAATCTAACTCATATTATTAGCCATATTATGCTTATATGATCGATAGGACGACAATTACTATACTCATTACTCTTATTATTATCAATCTAACTCATATTATTAGCCATATTATGCTCATATGATCGATAGAACGACAATTACTATACTTATCACACTCACTGTTATCAATCCAACTCATATTATTAACCATATTATGCAGATATGATCGATAACACGACAATTACTATACTTATTACTCTTATTATTATCAATCTAACTCAAATTTTTAGCCATATTATGCTTATATGATCGATATAACGACAATTACTATACTCATTTCTCTTATTATTATCAATCTAACTCATATTATTAGCCATATTATGCTTATATGATCGATAGAACGACAATTACTATACTTATTACTCTCTTTATTATCAATCTAACTCATATTATTAGCAATATTATGCTTATATGATCGATAGTACGACAATTACTAGACTCATTACTCTTATTATTATCAACCTAATTCATATTATTAGCCATATTATGCTTATATGATCGATAGAACAGCAATTACAATACTCATTACTCTTATTATTATCAATCTAACTCATATTATTAGCCATATTATGCTTATATGATCGATAGGACGACAATTACTATACTCATTACTCTTATTATTATCAATCTAACTCATATTATTAGCCATATTATGCTCATATGATCGATAGAACGACAATTACTATACTTATCACACTCACTGTTATCAATCCAACTCATATTATTAACCATATTATGCAGATATGATCGATAACACGACAATTACTATACTTATTACTCTTATTATTATCAATCTAACTCAAATTATTAGCCATATTATGCTTATATGATCGATATAACGACAATTACTATACTCATTTCTCTTATTATTATCAATCTAACTCATATTATTAGCCATATTATGCTTATATGATCGATAGAACGACAATTACTAAACTTACTACACTCACTGTTATCAATCTAACTCATATTATTAGCCATATTATGCTTATATGATCGATAGGACGACAATTACTATACTCATTACACTCACTATTATCAATCTAACTCATATTATTGACCATATTATGCAGATATGATCGATAGAACGACAATTACTATACTTATTACTCTTATTATTATCAATCTAACTCATATTATTAGACATATTACGCTTATATGATCGATAGAACGACAATTACAATACTCATACTCTTATTATTGTCAATCTAACTCATATTATTAGCCATATTATGCTTATATGATCGATAGAACGAAAATTACTACACTTATTACACTCATTATTATCAATCTAACTCATATTATTAGCCATATTATGCTCATATGATCGATAGAACGACAATTACTATACTTATTACACTCACTGTTATCAATGTAACTCATATTATTAGCCATATTTTGGTTATATGACCGATAGAACGACAATTACTATACTTATTACACTTATTATTATCAATCTACCTCAGATTATTAGCCATATTATGCTTATATGATCGATAGAACGACAATTACAATACTCATTACTCTTATTATTGTCAATCTAACTCATATTATTAGCCATATTATGCTTATATGATCGATAGAACGACAATTACTATACTTATTACTCTCTTTATTATCAATCTAACTCATATTATTAGCCATATTATGCTTATATGATCGATAGGACGACAATTACTTGACTCATTACTCTTATTATTATCAACCTAATTCATATTATTAGCCATATTATGCTTATATGATCGATAGGACGACAATTACTATACTTATTACACTCATTATTATCAATCTAGCTCATATTATTAGCCATATTATGCTTATACGGTCGATAGAACGAAAATTACTATACTTATTACTCTCATTATTATCAACCTAACTCATTTAATTATCCATATTATGGTTATATGACCGATAGAACAACAATTACTATGCTTATTACTCTTATTATTATCAATCTAACTCATATTATTAGCCATATTATGCTTATATGATCGATAGAGCGACAATTACTACACTTATTACACTCACTATTATCAATCTAATTCATGTTATTAACCATATTATGCAGATATGATCGATAGAACGACAAATACTATACTGATTACTCTTATTACTATTAATCTAACTCGTATTATTAGCCATATTATGCTTATATGATCGATAGAACGACAATTACTATGCTTATTACTGTTATTATTATCAATCTAACTCATTTTATTTGCCATATTATGATTATATGACCGATAGAACGACAATTACTATGCTTATTACTCTTATTATTATCAATCTAACTCATATTATTAGCCATATCATACTTATACGGTCGATAGAACGACAATTACTATACTTATTACTCTCATTATTATCAACCTAACTCATATAATTATCCATATTATGGTTATATGACCGATAGAACGACAATTACTATGCTTATTACTCGTATTATTATCAATCTAACTCATATTATTAGCCATATTATGCTTATATGATCGATAGGACGACAATTACTATACTCATTACTCTTACCATTATCAACCTAACTCATATTATTAGCCATATTATGCTTATATGATCGATAGAACGACAATTACTATACTTATTACTCGTATTATTATCAATCTAACACATATTATTAGCCATATTATGCTTATATGATCGATAGGACGACAATTACTATACTTATTACACTCACTGTTATCAATCTAACTCATATTATTAGCCATATTATGGTTATATGACCGATAGAACGACAATTACTATGCTTATTACTCTTATTATTATCAATCTACCTCATATTATTAGCCATATTATACTTATACGGTCGATAGAACGACAATTACTATACTTATTACTCTCATTATTATCAACCTAACTCATATAATTATCCATATTATGGTTATATGACCGATAGAACGACAATTACTATGCTTATTACTCGTATTATTATCAATCTAACTCATATTATTAGCCATATTATGCTTATATGATCGATAGGACGACAATTACTATACTCATTACTCTTACCATTATCAACCTAACTCATATTATTAGCCATATTATGCATATATGGTCGATATAACGACAATTAATATACTTATTACTCTTATTATTATCAATCTAACTCATACTATTAGCCATATTATGCTTATATGATCGATAGAACGACAATTACTATACTCATTACTCTTATTATTATCAATCTAACTCATATTATTAGCCATATTATGCTTATATGATCGATATAACGACAATTACTATACTTATTACACTCACTGTTTTCAATCTAACTCATATTATTAGCCATATTATGGTTATATGACAGATAGAACGACAATTACTATACTTATTACACTCACTATTATCAATGTAACTCATATTATTAGCCATATGATGGTTATATGACCGATAGAACGACAATTACTATACTTATTACACTCACTGTTTTCAATCTAACTCATATTATTAGCCATATTATGGTTATATGACAGATAGAACGACAATTACTATACTTATTACACTCACTATTATCAATCTAACTCATATTATTAGCCATATGATGGTTATATGACCGATAGAACGACAATTACTATACTTATTACACTCACTGTTATCAATCTAATTCATGTTATTAACCATATTATGCAGATATGATCGATAGAACGACAAATACTATACTGATTACTCTTATTACTATTAATCTAACTCGTATTATTAGCCATATTATGCTTATATGATCGATAGAACGACAATTACTATGCTTATTACTCTTATTATTATCAATCTAACTCATATTATTTGCCATATTATGATTATATGACCGATAGAACGACAATTACTATGATTATTACTCTTATTATTATCAATCTAACTCATATTACTAGCCATATTATGCTTATACGATCGATAGAACGACAATTACTATACTTATTACACTCACTGTTATCAATCTAACTCATATTATTAGCCATATTATGCTTATATGATCGATAGAACGACAATTACTATACTTATTACTCTTATTAATATCAATCTAACTCATATTATTAGCCATACTATGCCTATATGATCGATAGGACGACAATTACTATACTCATTACTCTTATTATTATCAATCTAACTCATATTATTAGCCATATTATGCTTATATGATCGATAGGACGACAATTACTATACTCATTACTCTTATTATTATCAATCTAACTCATATTATTAGCCATATTATGCTTATATGATCGATAGGACGACAATTACTATACTTATTACTCTCTTTATTATCAATCTAACTCATATTATTAGCCATATTATGCTTATATGATCGATAGGACGACAATTACTTGACTCATTACTCTTATTATTATCAACCTAATTCATATTATTAGCCATATTATGCTTATATGATCGATAGAACAGCAATTACAATACTCATTACTCTTATTATTATCAATCTAACTCATATTATTAGCCATATTATGCTTATATGATCGATAGGACGACAATTACTATACTCATTACTCTTATTATTATCAATCTAACTCATATTATTAGCCATATTATGCTCATATGATCGATAGAACGACAATTACTATACTTTCTACACTCACTGTTATCAATCCAACTCATATTATTAACCATATTATGCAGATATGATCGATAGAACGACAATTACTATACTTATTACTCTTATTATTATCAATCTAACTCAAATTATTAGCCATATTATGCTTATATGATCGATATAACGACAATTACTATACTTATTACACTCACTGTTATCAATCTAACTCATATTATTAGCCATATTATGCTTATATGATCGATAGAACGACAATTACTATACTCATTACTCTTATTATTATCAATCTAACTCATATTATTAGCCATATTATGCTTATATGATCGATAGAACGAAAATTACTACACTTATTACACTCATTATTATCAATCTAACTCATATTATTAGCCATATTATGCTCATATGATCGATAGAACGACAATTACTATACTTATTACACTCACTCTTATCAATCTAACTCATATTATTAGCCATATTATGCTTATATGATCGATAGAACGACAATTACTATACTTATTACTCTCATTATTATCAATCTAACTCATATTATTAGCCATATTATGCTTATATGATCGATAGAACGACAATTACAATACTCATTACTCTCTTTATTATCAATCTAACTCATATTATTAGCCATATTAACTTATATGATCGATAGAACGACAATTACTAGACTCATTACTCTTATTATTATCAACCTAATTCATATTATTAGCCATATTATGCTTATATGATCGATAGGACGACAATTACTATACTTATTACACTCATTATTATCAATCTAGCTCATATTATTAGCCATATTATGCTTATACGGTCGATAGAACGACAATTACTATACTTATTACTCTCATTATTATCAACCTAACTCATTTAATTATCCATATTATGGTTATATGACCGATAGAACAACAATTACTATGCTTATTACTCTTATTATTATCAATCTAACTCATATTATTAGCCATATTATGCTTATATGATCGATAGAACGACAATTACTACACTTATTACACTCACTATTATCAATCTAATTCATGTTATTAACCATATTATGCAGATATGATCGATAGAACGACAAATACTATACTGATTACTCTTATTACTATTAATCTAACTCGTATTATTAGCCATATTATGCTTATATGATCGATAGAACGACAATTACTATGCTTATTACTGTTATTATTATCAATCTAACTCATTTTATTTGCCATATTATGATTATATGACCGATAGAACGACAATTACTATGCTTATTACTCTTATTATTATCAATCTAACTCATATTATTAGCCATATTATGCTTATATGATCGATAGGACGACAATTACTATACTCATTACTCTTACCATTATCAACCTAACTCATATTATTAGCCATATTATGCTTATATGATCGATAGAACGACAATTACTATACTTATTACTCGTATTATTATCAATCTAACTCATATTATTAGCCATATTATGCTTATATGATCGATATAACGACAATTACTATACTTATTACACTCACTGTTCTCAATGTAACTCATATTATTAGCCATATTATGGTTATATGACCGATATAACGACAATTACTATACTTATTACACTCACTGTTCTCAATCTAACTCATATTATTAGCCATATTATGGTTATATGACCGATAGAACGACAACTACTATACTTATTACTCTTATTATTATCAATCTAACTCATATTATTAGCCATATTATGCTTATATGATCGATAGAACGACAATTACTATACTTATTACTCTTATTATTATCAATCTAACTCATATTATTAGCCATATTATGCTTATATGATCGATAGAACGACAATTACTATGCTTATTACACTCACTATTATCAATCTAACTCATATTATTAACCATATTATGCAGATATGATCGATAGAACGACAATTACTATACTTTTTACTCTTATTCTTATCAATCTAACTCATATTATTAGCCATATTATGCTTATATGATCGATAGGATGACAATTACTATACTCATTACTCTTATTATTATCAATCTAACTCATATTATTAGCCATATTATGCTTATATGATCGATATAACGACAATTACTATACTTATTACACTCACTGTTTTCAATCTAACTCATATTATTAGCCATATTATGGTTATATGACAGATAGAACGACAATTACTATACTTATTACACTCACTATTATCAATCTAACTCATATTATTAGCCATATGATGGTTATATGACCGATAGAACGACAATTACTATACTTATTACACTCACTGTTATCAATCTAATTCATGTTATTAACCATATTATGCAGATATGATCGATAGAACGACAAATACTATACTGATTACTCTTATTACTATTAATCTAACTCGTATTATTAGCCATATTATGCTTATATGATCGATAGAACGACAATTACTATACTTATTACTCTTATTAATATCAATCTAACTCATATTATTAGCCATATTATGCCTATATGATCGATAGGACGACAATTACTATACTCATTACTCTTATTATTATCAATCTAACTCATATTATTAGCCATATTATGCTTATATGATCGATAGGACGACAATTACTATACTCATTACTCTTATTATTATCAATCTAACTCATATTATTAGCCATATTATGCTTATATGATCGATAGGACGACAATTACTATACTCATTACTCTTATTATTATCAATCTATCTCAAATTATTAGCCATATTATGCTTATATGATCGATAGGACGACAATTACTATACTCATTACTCTTACTATTATCAATCTAACTCATATTACTAGCCATATTATGCTTATATGATCGATAGAACGACAATTACTACACTTATTACACTCACTATTATCAATCTAATTCATGTTATTAACCATATTATGCAGATATGATCGATAGAACGACAAATACTATACTGATTACTCTTATTACTATTAATCTAACTCGTATTATTAGCCATATTATGCTTATATGATCGATAGAACGACAATTACTATGCTTATTACTCTTATTATTATCAATCTAACTCATATTATTTGCAATATTATGATTATATGACCGATAGAACGACAATTACTATGATTATTACTCTTATTATTATCAATCTAACTCATATTATTAGCCATATTATGCTTATACGATCGATAGAACGACAATTACTATACTTATTACACTCACTGTTATCAATCTAACTCATATTATTAGCCATATCATGCTTATATGATCGATAGGATGACAATTACTATACTCATTACTCTTATTATTATCAATCTAACTCATATTATTAGCCATATTATGCTTATATGATCGATACAACGACAATTACTATACTCATTACTCTCATTATTATCAATCTATCTCATATTATTAGCCATATTATGCTCATATGATCGATAGGACGACAATTACTATACTCATTACTCTTATTATTATCAATCTAACTCATATTATTAGCCATATTATGCTTATATGATCGATAGTACGACAATTACTATACTCATTACTCTTATTATTATCAACCTAACTCATATTATTAGCCATATTATGCTTATATGATCGATAGAACGACAATTACTATACTTATTACTCGTATTATTATCAATCTAACACATATTATTAGCCATATTATGCTTATATGATCGATAGGACGACATTTACTATACTCATTACTCTTACTATTATCAATCTAACTCATATTATTAGCCATATTATGCATATATGGTCGATATAACGACAATTAATATACTTATTACTCTTATTATTATCAATCTAACTCATACTATTAGCCATATTATGCTTATATGATCGATAGAACGACAATTACTATACTTATTACACTCACTGTTATCAATCTAACTCATATTATTAGCCATATTATGGTTATATGACCGATAGAACGACAATTACTATACTTATTACTCTTATTATTATCAAGCTAACTCATATTATTAGCCATATTATGCTTATATGATCGATAGGAAGACAATTACTATGCTCATTACTCTTATTATTATCAATCTAACTCATATTATTAGCCATATTATGCTTATATGATCGATATAACGACAATTACTATACTTATTACACTCACTGTTCTCAATCTAACTCATATTATTAGCCATATTATGGTTATATGACCGATAGAACGACAACTACTATACTTATTACACTCACTGTTCTCAATCTAACTCATATTATTAGCCATATTATGCTTATATGATCGATAGGACGACAATTACTATACTCATTACTCTTATTATTATCAATCTAACTCATATTATTAGCCATATTATGCTCATATGATCGATAGAACGACAATTACTATACTTATTACACTCACTGTTATCAATCCAACTCATATTATTAACCATATTATGCAGATATGATCGATAGAACGACAATTACTATACTCATTACTCTTATTATTATCAATCTAACTCATATGATAAGCCATATTATGCTTATATGATCGATAGAACGACAATTACTATACTTATTACTCTCTTTATTATCAATCTAACACATATTATTAGCCATATTATGCTTATATGATCGATAGGACGACAATTACTATACTCATTACTCTTACTATTATCAATCTAACTCATATTATTAGCCATATTATGCATATATGGTCGATATAACGACAATTAATATACTTATTACTCTTATTATTATCAATCTAACTCATACTATTAGCCATATTATGCTTATATGATCGATAGAACGACAATTACTATACTTATTACACTCACTGTTATCAATCTAACTCATATTATTAGCCATATTATGGTTATATGACCGATAGAACGACAATTACTATACTTATTACTCTTATTATTATCAAGCTAACTCATATTATTAGCCATATTATGCTTATATGATCGATAGGAAGACAATTACTATGCTCATTACTCTTATTATTATCAATCTAACTCAGATTATTAGCCATATTATGCTTATATGATCGATATAACGACAATTACTATACTTATTACACTCACTGTTCTCAATCTAACTCATATTATTAGCCATATTATGGTTATATGACCGATATAACGACAATTACTATACTTATTACACTCACTGTTCTCAATCTAACTCATATTATTAGCCATATTATGGTTATATGACCGATAGAACGACAACTACTATACTTATTACTCTTATTATTATCAATCTAACTCATATTATTAGCCATATTATGCTTATATGATCGATAGAACGACAATTACTATACTTATTACTCTTATTATTATCAATCTAACTCATATTATTAGCCATATTATGCTTATATGATCGATAGAACGACAATTACTATGCTTATTACACTCACTATTATCAATCTAACTCATATTATTAACCATATTATGCTCATATGATCGATAGAACGACAATTACTATACTTATTACACTCACTGTTATCAATGTAACTCATATTATTAGCCATATTTTGGTTATATGACCGATAGAACGACAATTACTATACTTATTACACTTATTATCATCAATCTACCTCATATTATTAGCCATATTATGCTTATATGATCGATAGAACGACAATTACAATACTCATTACTCTTATTATTGTCAATCTGACTCATATTATTAGCCATATTATGCTTATATGATCGATAGAACGACAATTACTGTACTTATTACTCTCTTTATTATCAATCTAACTCATATTATTAGCCATATTATGCTTATATGATCGATAGAACGACAATTACAATACTCATTACTCTCTTTATTATCAATCTAACTCATATTATTAGCCATATTATGCTTATATGATCGATAGGACGACAATTACTACACTTATTACTGTCTTTATTATCAATCTAACTCATATTATTAGCCATATTATGCTTATATGATCGATAGTACGACAATTACTAGACTCATTACTCTTATTATTATCAACCTAATTCATATTATTAGCCATATTATGCTTATATGATCGATAGAACAGCAATTACAATACTCATTACTCTTATTATTATCAATCTAACTCATATTATTAGCCATATTATGCTTATATGATCGATAGGACGACAATTACTATACTCATTACTCTTATTATTATCAATCTAACTCATATTATTAGCCATATTATGCTCATATGATCGATAGAACGACAATTACTATACTTATCACACTCACTGTTATCAATCCAACTCATATTATTAACCATATTATGCAGATATGATCGATAACACGACAATTACTATACTTATTACTCTTATTATTATCAATCTAACTCAAATTATTAGCCATATTATGCTTATATGATCGATATAACGACAATTACTATACTCATTTCTCTTATTATTATCAATCTAACTCATATTATTAGCCATATTATGCTTATATGATCGATAGAACGACAATTACTAAACTTATTACACTCACTGTTATCAATCTAACTCATATTATTAGCCATATTATGCTTATATGATCGATAGGACGACAATTACTATACTCATTACACTCACTATTATCAATCTAACTCATATTATTGACCATATTATGCAGATATGATCGATAGAACGACAATTACTATACTTATTACTCTTATTATTATCAATCTAACTCATATTATTAGCCATATTACGCTTATATGATCGATAGAACGACAATTACAATACTCATACTCTTATTATTGTCAATCTAACTCATATTATTAGCCATATTATGCTTATATGATCGATAGAACGAAAATTACTACACTTATTACACTCATTATTATCAATCTAACTCATATTATTAGCCATATTATGCTCATATGATCGATAGAACGACAATTACTATACTTATTACACTCACTGTTATCAATGTAACTCATATTATTAGCCATATTTTGGTTATATGACCGATAGAACGACAATTACTATACTTATTACACTTATTATCATCAATCTACCTCATATTATTAGCCATATTATGCTTATATGATCGATAGAACGACAATTACAATACTCATTACTCTTATTATTGTCAATCTGACTCATATTATTAGCCATATTATGCTTATATGATCGATAGAACGACAATTACTATACTTATTACTCTCTTTATTATCAATCTAACTCATATTATTAGCCATATTATGCTTATATGATCGATAGAACGACAATTACAATACTCATTACTCTCTTTATTATCAATCTAACTCATATTATTAGCCATATTATGCTTATATGATCGATAGGACGACAATTACTATCCTCATTTCTCTTATTATTATCAATCTAACTCATATTATTAGCCATATTATGCTTATATGATCGATAGAACGACAATTACTACACTTATTACTGTCTTTATTATCAATCTAACTCATATTATTAGCCATATTATGCTTATATGATCGATAGTACGACAATTACTAGACTCATTACTCTTATTATTATCAACCTAATTCATATTATTAGCCATATTATGCTTATATGATCGATAGAACAGCAATTACAATACTCATTACTCTTATTATTATCAATCTAACTCATATTATTAGCCATATTATGCTTATATGATCGATAGGACGACAATTACTATACTCATTACTCTTATTATTATCAATCTAACTCATATTATTAGCCATATTATGCTCATATGATCGATAGAACGACAATTACTATACTTATTACACTCACTGTTATCAATCCAACTCATATTATTAACCATATTATGCAGATATGATCGATAGAACGACAATTACTATACTCATTACTCTTATTATTATCAATCTAACTCATATGATAAGCCATATTATGCTTATATGATCGATAGAACGACAATTACTATACTTATTACTCTCTTTATTATCAATCTAACTCATATTATTAGCCATATTATGCTTATATGATCGATAGTACGACAATTACTAGACTCATTACTCTTATTATTATCAACCTAATTCATATTATTAGCCATATTATGCTTATATGATCGACAGAACAGCAATTACAATACTCATTACTCTCATTATTATCAATCTAACTCATATTATTAGCCATATTATGCTTATATGATCGATAGGACGACAATTACTATACCCATTACTCTTATTATTATCAATCTAACTCATATTATTAGCCATATTATGCTCATATGATCGATAGAACGACAATTACTATACTTATCACACTCACTGTTATCAATCCAACTCATATTATTAACCATATTATGCAGATATGATCGATAACACGACAATTACTATACTTATTACTCTTATTATTATCAATCTAACTCAAATTTTTAGCCATATTATGCTTATATGATCGATATAACGACAATTACTATACTCATTTCTCTTATTATTATCAATCTAACTCATATTATTAGCCATATTATGCTTATATGATCGATAGAACGACAATTACTATACTTATTACTCTCTTTATTATCAATCTAACTCATATTATTAGCCATATTATGCTTATATGATCGATAGTACGACAATTACTAGACTCATTACTCTTATTATTATCAACCTAATTCATATTATTAGCCATATTATGCTTATATGATCGA
Source organism: Megachile rotundata (assembly GCF_050947335.1). Classification (NCBI taxonomy): domain Eukaryota; kingdom Metazoa; phylum Arthropoda; class Insecta; order Hymenoptera; family Megachilidae; genus Megachile; species Megachile rotundata. The sequence continues at coordinate 266,211 of NW_027473483.1, read as the reverse complement.
TAGAACAGCAATTACAATACTCATTACTCTTATTATTATCAATCTAACTCATATTATTAGCCATATTATGCTTATATGATCGATAGGACGACAATTACTATACTCATTACTCTTATTATTATCAATCTAACTCATATTATTAGCCATATTATGCTCATATGATCGATAGAACGACAATTACTATACTTATCACACTCACTGTTATCAATCCAACTCATATTATTAACCATATTATGCAGATATGATCGATAACACGACAATTACTATACTCATTACTCTTATTATTATCAATCTAACTCAAATTATTAGCCATATTATGCTTATATGATCGATATAACTACAATTACTATACTCATTTCTCTTATTATTATCAATCTAACTCATATTATTAGCCATATTATGCTTATATGATCGATAGAACGACAATTACTAAACTTATTACACTCACTGTTATCAATCTAACTCATATTATTAGCCATATTATGCTTATATGATCGATAGGACGACAATTACTATACTCATTACACTCACTATTATCAATCTAACTCATATTATTGACCATATTATGCAGATATGATCGATAGAACGACAATTACTATACTTATTACTCTTATTATTATCAATCTAACTCATATTATTAGCCATATTACGCTTATATGATCGATAGAACGACAATTACAATACTCATACTCTTATTATTGTCAATCTAACTCATATTATTAGCCATATTATGCTTATATGATCGATAGAACGAAAATTACTACACTTATTACACTCATTATTATCAATCTAACTCATATTATTAGCCATATTATGCTCATATGATCGATAGAACGACAATTACTATACTTATTACACTCACTGTTATCAATGTAACTCATATTATTAGCCATATTTTGGTTATATGACCGATAGAACGACAATTACTATACTTATTACACTTATTATCATCAATCTACCTCATATTATTAGCCATATTATGCTTATATGATCGATAGAACGACAATTACAATACTCATTACTCTTATTATTGTCAATCTGACTCATATTATTAGCCATATTATGCTTATATGATCGATAGAACGACAATTACTATACTTATTACTCTCTTTATTATCAATCTAACTCATATTATTAGCCATATTATGCTTATATGATCGATAGGACGACAATTACTTGACTCATTACTCTTATTATTATCAACCTAATTCATATTATTAGCCATATTATGCTTATATGATCGATAGAACAGCAATTACAATACTCATTGCTCTTATTATTATCAATCTAACTCATATTATTAGCCATATTATGCTTATATGATCGATAGGACGACAATTACTATACTCATTACTCTTATTATTATCAATCTAACTCATATTATTAGCCATATTATGCTCATATGATCGATAGAACGACAATTACTATACTTTTTACACTCACTGTTATCAATCCAACTCATATTATTAACCATATTATGCAGATATGATCGATAGAACGACAATTACTATACTTATTACTCTTATTATTATCAATCTAACTCAAATTATTAGCCATATTATGCTTATATGATCGATATAACGACAATTACTATACTTATTACACTCACTGTTATCAATCTAACTCATATTATTAGCCATATTATGCTCATATGATCGATAGAACGACAATTACTATACTTATTACACTCACTGTTATCAATCTAACTCATATTATTAGCCATATTATGCTTATATGATCGATAGAACGACAATTACTATACTTATTACTCTCATTATTATCAATCTAACTCATATTATTAGCCATATTATGCTTATATGATCGATAGAACGACAATTACAATACTCATTACTCTCTTTATTATCAATCTAACTCATATTATTAGCCATATTAACTTATATGATCGATAGAACGACAATTACTAGACTCATTACTCTTATTATTATCAACCTAATTCATATTATTAGCCATATTATGCTTATATGATCGATAGGACGACAATTACTATACTTATTACACTCATTATTATCAATCTAGCTCATATTATTAGCCATATTATGCTTATACGGTCGATAGAACGACAATTACTATACTTATTACTCTCATTATTATCAACCTAACTCATTTAATTATCCATATTATGGTTATATGACCGATAGAACAACAATTACTATGCTTATTACTCTTATTATTATCAATCTAACTCATATTATTAGCCATATTATGCTTATATGATCGATAGAACGACAATTACTACACTTATTACACTCACTATTATCAATCTAATTCATGTTATTAACCATATTATGCAGATATGATCGATAGAACGACAAATACTATACTGATTACTCTTATTACTATTAATCTAACTCGTATTATTAGCCATATTATGCTTATATGATCGATAGAACGACAATTACTATGCTTATTACTGTTATTATTATCAATCTAACTCATTTTATTTGCCATATTATGATTATATGACCGATAGAACGACAATTACTATGCTTATTACTCTGATTATTATCAATGTAACTCATATTATTAGCCATATTATACTTATACGGTCGATAGAACGACAATTACTATACTTATTACTCTCATTATTATCAACCTAACTCATATAATTATCCATATTATGGTTATATGACCGATAGAACGACAATTACTATGCTTATTACTCGTATTATTATCAATCTAACTCATATTATTAGCCATATTATGCTTATATGATCGATAGGACGACAATTACTATACTCATTACTCTTACCATTATCAACCTAACTCATATTATTAGCCATATTATGCTTATATGATCGATAGAACGACAATTACTATACTTATTACTCGTATTATTATCAATCTAACTCATATTATTAGCCATATTATGCTTATATGATCGATATAACGACAATTACTATACTTATTACACTCACTGTTCTCAATGTAACTCATATTATTAGCCATATTATGGTTATATGACCGATATAACGACAATTACTATACTTATTACACTCACTGTTCTCAATCTAACTCATATTATTAGCCATATTATGGTTATATGACCGATAGAACGACAACTACTATACTTATTACTCTTATTATTATCAATCTAACTCATATTATTAGCCATATTATGCTTATATGATCGATAGAACGACAATTACTATACTTATTACTCTTATTATTATCAATCTAACTCATATTATTAGCCATATTATGCTTATATGATCGATAGAACGACAATTACTATGCTTATTACACTCACTATTATCAATCTAACTCATATTATTAACCATATTATGCAGATATGATCGATAGAACGACAATTACTATACTTTTTACTCTTATTCTTATCAATCTAACTCATATTATTAGCCATATTATGCTTATATGATCGATAGAACGACAATTACTATGCTTATTACACTCACTATTATCAATCTAACTCATATTATTAACCATATTATGCAGATATGATCGATAGAACGACAATTACTATACTTTTTACTCTTATTCTTATCAATCTAACTCATATTATTAGCCATATTATGCTTATATGATCGATAGGATGACAATTACTATACTCATTACTCTTATTATTATCAATCTAACTCATATTATTAGCCATATTATGCTTATATGATCGATATAACGACAATTACTATACTTATTACACTCACTGTTTTCAATCTAACTCATATTATTAGCCATATTATGGTTATATGACAGATAGAACGACAATTACTATACTTATTACACTCACTATTATCAATCTAACTCATATTATTAGCCATATGATGGTTATATGACCGATAGAACGACAATTACTATACTTATTACACTCACTGTTATCAATCTAATTCATGTTATTAACCATATTATGCAGATATGATCGATAGAACGACAAATACTATACTGATTACTCTTATTACTATTAATCTAACTCGTATTATTAGCCATATTATGCTTATATGATCGATAGAACGACAATTACTATGCTTATTACTCTTATTATTATCAATCTAACTCATATTATTTGCCATATTATGATTATATGACCGATAGAACGACAATTACTATGATTATTACTCTTATTATTATCAATCTAACTCATATTATTAGCCATATTATGCTTATACGATCGATAGAACGACAATTACTATACTTATTACACCCACTGTTATCAATCTAACTCATATTATTAGCCATATTATGCTTATATGATCGATAGGATGACAATTACTATACTCATTACTCTTATTATTATCAATCTAACTCATATTATTAGCCATATTATGCTTATATGATCGATACAACGACAATTACTATACTCATTACTCTTATTATTATCAATCTATCTCATATTATTAGCCATATTATGCTCATATGATCGATAGGACGACAATTACTATACTCATTACTCTTATTATTATCAATCTAACTCATATTATTAGCCATATTATGATTATATGACCGATAGAACGACAACTACTATGATTATTACTCTTATTATTATCAATCTAACTCATATTATTAGCCATATTATGCTTATATGATCGATAGTACGACAATTACTATACTCATTACTCTTATTATTATCAACCTAACTCATATTATTAGCCATATTATGCTTATATGATCGATAGAACGACAATTACTATACTTATTACTCGTATTATTATCAATCTAACACATATTATTAGCCATATTATGCTTATATGATCGATAGGACGACAATTACTATACTCATTACTCATACTATTATCAATCTAACTCATATTATTAGCCATATTATGCATATATGGTCGATATAACGACAATTAATATACTTATTACTCTTATTATTATCAATCTAACTCATACTATTAGCCATATTATGCTTATATGATCGATAGAACGACAATTACTATACTTATTACACTCACTGTTATCAATCTAACTCATATTATTAGCCATATTATGGTTATATGACCGATAGAACGACAATTACTATACTTATTACTCTTATTATTATCAAGCTAACTCATATTATTAGCCATATTATGCTTATATGATCGATAGGAAGACAATTACTATGCTCATTACTCTTATTATTATCAATCTAACTCATATTATTAGCCATATTATGCTTATATGATCGATATAACGACAATTACTATACTTATTACACTCACTGTTCTCAATCTAACTCATATTATCAGCCATATTATGGTTATATGACCGATATAACGACAATTACTATACTTATTACACTCACTGTTCTCAATCTAACTCATATTATTAGCCATATTATGGTTATATGACCGATAGAACGACAACTACTATACTTATTACTCTTATTATTATCAATCTAACTCATATTATTAGCCATATTATGCTTATATGATCGATAGAACGACAATTACTATACTTATTACTCTTATTATTATCAATCTAACTCATATTATTAGCCATATTATGCTTATATGATCGATAGAACGACAATTACTATGCTTATTACACTCACTATTATCAATCTAACTCATATTATTAACCATATTATGCAGATATGATCGATAGAACGACAATTACTATACTTTTTACTCTTATTCTTATCAATCTAACTCATATTATTAGCCATATTATGCTTATATGATCGATAGGACGACAATTACTATACTCATTACTCTTATTATTATCAATCTAACTCATATTATTAGCCATATTATGCTCATATGATCGATAGAACGACAATTACTATACTTATTACACTCACTGTTATCAATCCAACTCATATTATTAACCATATTATGCAGATATGATCGATAACACGACAATTACTATACTTATTACTCTTATTATTATCAATCTAACTCAAATTATTAGCCATATTATGCTTATATGATCGATATAACGACAATTACTATCCTCATTTCTCTTATTATTATCAATCTAACTCATATTATTAGCCATATTATGCTTATATGATCGATAGAACGACAATTACTACACTTATTACTGTCTTTATTATCAATCTAACTCATATTATTAGCCATATTATGCTTATATGATCGATAGTACGACAATTACTAGACTCATTACTCTTATTATTATCAACCTAATTCATATTATTAGCCATATTATGCTTATATGATCGATAGAACAGCAATTACAATACTCATTACTCTTATTATTATCAATCTAACTCATATTATTAGCCATATTATGCTTATATGATCGATAGGACGACAATTACTATACTCATTACTCTTATTATTATCAATCTAACTCATATTATTAGCCATATTATGCTCATATGATCGATAGAACGACAATTACTATACTTATTACACTCACTGTTATCAATCCAACTCATATTATTAACCATATTATGCAGATATGATCGATAGAACGACAATTACTATACTCATTACTCTTATTATTATCAATCTAACTCATATGATAAGCCATATTATGCTTATATGATCGATAGAACGACAATTACTATACTTATTACTCTCTTTATTATCAATCTAACACATATTATTAGCCATATTATGCTTATATGATCGATAGGACGACAATTACTATACTCATTACTCTTACTATTATCAATCTAACTCATATTATTAGCCATATTATGCATATATGGTCGATATAACGACAATTAATATACTTATTACTCTTATTATTATCAATCTAACTCATACTATTAGCCATATTATGCTTATATGATCGATAGAACGACAATTACTATACTTATTACACTCACTGTTATCAATCTAACTCATATTATTAGCCATATTATGGTTATATGACCGATAGAACGACAATTACTATACTTATTACTCTTATTATTATCAAGGTAACTCATATTATTAGCCATATTATGCTTATATGATCGATAGGAAGACAATTACTATGCTCATTACTCTTATTATTATCAATCTAACTCAGATTATTAGCCATATTATGCTTATATGATCGATATAACGACAATTACTATACTTATTACACTCACTGTTCTCAATCTAACTCATATTATTAGCCATATTATGGTTATATGACCGATATAACGACAATTACTATACTTATTACACTCACTGTTCTCAATCTAACTCATATTATTAGCCATATTATGGTTATATGACCGATAGAACGACAACTACTATACTTATTACGCTTATTATTATCAATCTAACTCATATTATTAGCCATATTATGCTTATATGATCGATAGAACGACAATTACTATACTTATTACTCTTATTATTATCAATCTAACTCATATTATTAGCCATATTATGCTTATATGATCGATAGAACGACAATTACTATGCTTATTACACTCACTATTATCAATCTAACTCATATTATTAACCATATTATGCTCATATGATCGATAGAACGACAATTACTATACTTATTACACTCACTGTTATCAATGTAACTCATATTATTAGCCATATTTTGGTTATATGACCGATAGAACGACAATTACTATACTTATTACACTTATTATCATCAATCTACCTCATATTATTAGCCATATTATGCTTATATGATCGATAGAACGACAATTACAATACTCATTACTCTTATTATTGTCAATCTGACTCATATTATTAGCCATATTATGCTTATATGATCGATAGAAGGACAATTACTATACTTATTACTCTCTTTATTATCAATCTAACTCATATTATTAGCCATATTATGCTTATATGATCGATAGAACGACAATTACAATACTCATTACTCTCTTTATTATCAATCTAACTCATATTATTAGCCATATTATGCTTATATGATCGATAGGACGACAATTACTATCCTCATTTCTCTTATTATTATCAATCTAACTCATATTATTAGCCATATTATGCTTATATGATCGATAGAACGACAATTACTACACTTATTACTGTCTTTATTATCAATCTAACTCATATTATTAGCCATATTATGCTTATATGATCGATAGTACGACAATTACTAGACTCATTACTCTTATTATTATCAACCTAATTCATATTATTAGCCATATTATGCTTATATGATCGATAGAACAGCAATTACAATACTCATTACTCTTATTATTATCAATCTAACTCATATTATTAGCCATATTATGCTTATATGATCGATAGGACGACAATTACTATACTCATTACTCTTATTATTATCAATCTAACTCATATTATTAGCCATATTATGCTCATATGATCGATAGAACGACAATTACTATACTTATTACACTCACTGTTATCAATCCAACTCATATTATTAACCATATTATGCAGATATGATCGATAGAACGACAATTACTATACTCATTACTCTTATTATTATCAATCTAACTCATATGATAAGCCATATTATGCTTATATGATCGATAGAACGACAATTACTATACTTATTACTCTCTTTATTATCAATCTAACTCATATTATTAGCCATATTATGCTTATATGATCGATAGTACGACAATTACTAGACTCATTACTCTTATTATTATCAACCTAATTCATATTATTAGCCATATTATGCTTATATGATCGACAGAACAGCAATTACAATACTCATTACTCTCATTATTATCAATCTAACTCATATTATTAGCCATATTATGCTCATATGATCGATAGAACGACAATTACTATACTTATCACACTCACTGTTATCAATCCAACTCATATTATTAACCATATTATGCAGATATGATCGATAACACGACAATTACTATACTTATTACTCTTATTATTATCAATCTAACTCAAATTTTTAGCCATATTATGCTTATATGATCGATATAACGACAATTACTATACTCATTTCTCTTATTATTATCAATCTAACTCATATTATTAGCCATATTATGCTTATATGATCGATAGAACGACAATTACTATACTTATTACTCTCTTTATTATCAATCTAACTCATATTATTAGCCATATTATGCTTATATGATCGATAGTACGACAATTACTAGACTCATTACTCTTATTATTATCAACCTAATTCATATTATTAGCCATATTATGCTTATATGATCGATAGAACAGCAATTACAATACTCATTACTCTTATTATTATCAATCTAACTCATATTATTAGCCATATTATGCTTATATGATCGATAGGACGACAATTACTATACTCATTACTCTTATTATTATCAATCTAACTCATATTATTAGCCATATTATGCTCATATGATCGATAGAACGACAATTACTATACTTATCACACTCACTGTTATCAATCCAACTCATATTATTAACCATATTATGCAGATATGATCGATAACACGACAATTACTATACTTATTACTCTTATTATTATCAATCTAACTCAAATTATTAGCCATATTATGCTTATATGATCGATATAACGACAATTACTATACTCATTTCTCTTATTATTATCAATCTAACTCATATTATTAGCCATATTATGCTTATATGATCGATAGAACGACAATTACTAAACTTATTACACTCACTGTTATCAATCTAACTCATATTATTAGCCATATTATGCTTATATGATCGATAGGACGACAATTACTATACTCATTACACTCACTATTATCAATCTAACTCATATTATTGACCATATTATGCAGATATGATCGATAGAACGACAATTACTATACTTATTACTCTTATTATTATCAATCTAACTCATATTATTAGCCATATTACGCTTATATGATCGATAGAACGACAATTACAATACTCATACTCTTATTATTGTCAATCTAACTCATATTATTAGCCATATTATGCTTATATGATCGATAGAACGAAAATTACTACACTTATTACACTCATTATTATCAATCTAACTCATATTATTAGCCATATTATGCTCATATGATCGATAGAACGACAATTACTATACTTATTACTCTCTTTATTATCAATCTAACTCATATTATTAGCCATATTATGCTTATATGATCGATAGTACGACAATTACTAGACTCATTACTCTTATTATTATCAACCTAATTCATATTATTAGCCATATTATGCTTATATGATCGATAGAACAGCAATTACAATACTCATTACTCTTATTATTATCAATCTAACTCATATTATTAGCCATATTATGCTTATATGATCGATAGGACGACAATTACTATACTCATTACTCTTATTATTATCAATCTAACTCATATTATTAGCCATATTATGCTCATATGATCGATAGAACGACAATTACTATACTTATCACACTCACTGTTATCAATCCAACTCATATTATTAACCATATTATGCAGATATGATCGATAACACGACAATTACTATACTTATTACTCTTATTATTATCAATCTAACTCAAATTATTAGCCATATTATGCTTATATGATCGATATAACGACAATTACTATACTCATTTCTCTTATTATTATCAATCTAACTCATATTATTAGCCATATTATGCTTATATGATCGATAGAACGACAATTACTAAACTTATTACACTCACTGTTATCAATCTAACTCATATTATTAGCCATATTATGCTTATATGATCGATAGGACGACAATTACTATACTCATTACACTCACTATTATCAATCTAACTCATATTATTGACCATATTATGCAGATATGATCGATAGAACGACAATTACTATACTTATTACTCTTATTATTATCAATCTAACTCATATTATTAGCCATATTACGCTTATATGATCGATAGAACGACAATTACAATACTCATACTCTTATTATTGTCAATCTAACTCATATTATTAGCCATATTATGCTTATATGATCGATAGAACGAAAATTACTACACTTATTACACTCATTATTATCATCTAACTCATATTATTAGCCATATTATGCTCATATGATCGATAGAACGACAATTACTATACTTATTACACTCACTGTTATCAATGTAACTCATATTATTAGCCATATTTTGCTTATATGATCGATAGAACGACAATTACAATACTCATTACTCTTATTATTGTCAATCTGACTCATATTATTAGCCATATTATGCTTATATGATCGATAGAACGACAATTACTATACTTATTACTCTCTTTATTATCAATCTAACTCATATTATTAGCCATATTATGCTTATATGATCGATAGAACGACAATTACAATACTCATTACTCTCTTTATTATCAATCTAACTCATATTATTAGCCATATTATGCTTATATGATCGATAGGACGACAATTACTATCCTCATTTCTCTTATTATTATCAATCTAACTCATATTATTAGCCATATTATGCTTATATGATCGATAGAACGACAATTACTACACTTATTACTGTCTTTATTATCAATCTAACTCATATTATTAGCCATATTATGCTTATATGATCGATAGTACGACAATTACTAGACTCATTACTCTTATTATTATCAACCTAATTCATATTATTAGCCATATTATGCTTATATGATCGATAGAACAGCAATTACAATACTCATTACTCTTATTATTATCAATCTAACTCATATTATTAGCCATATTATGCTTATATGATCGATAGGACGACAATTACTATACTCATTACTCTTATTATTATCAATCTAACTCATATTATTAGCCATATTATGCTCATATGATCGATAGAACGACAATTACTATACTTATTACACTCACTGTTATCAATCCAACTCATATTATTAACCATATTATGCAGATATGATCGATAGAACGACAATTACTATACTCATTACTCTTATTATTATCAATCTAACTCATATGATAAGCCATATTATGCTTATATGATCGATAGGACGACAATTACTATACCCATTACTCTTATTATTATCAATCTAACTCATATTATTAGCCATATTATGCTCATATGATCGATAGAACGACAATTACTATACTTATCACACTCACTGTTATCAATCCAACTCATATTATTAACCATATTATGCAGATATGATCGATAACACGACAATTACTATACTTATTACTCTTATTATTATCAATCTAACTCAAATTTTTAGCCATATTATGCTTATATGATCGATATAACGACAATTACTATACTCATTTCTCTTATTATTATCAATCTAACTCATATTATTAGCCATATTATGCTTATATGATCGATAGGACGACAATTACTATACTCATTACTCTTATTATTATCAATCTAACTCATATTATTAGCCATATTACGCTCATATGATCGATAGAACGACAATTACTATACTTATCACACTCACTGTTATCAATCCAACTCATATTATTAACCATATTATGCAGATATGATCGATAACACGACAATTACTATACTTATTACTCTTATTATTATCAATCTAACTCAAATTATTAGCCATATTATGCTTATATGATCGATATAACGACAATTACTATACTCATTTCTCTTATTATTATCAATCTAACTCATATTATTAGCCATATTATGCTTATATGATCGATAGAACGACAATTACTAAACTTATTACACTCACTGTTATCAATCTAACTCATATTATTAGCCATATTATGCTTATATGATCGATAGGACGACAATTACTATACTCATTACACTCACTATTATCAATCTAACTCATATTATTGACCATATTATGCAGATATGATCGATAGAACGACAATTACTATACTTATTACTCTTATTATTATCAATCTAACTCATATTATTAGCCATATTACGCTTATATGATCGATAGAACGACAATTACAATACTCATACTCTTATTATTGTCAATCTAACTCATATTATTAGCCATATTATGCTTATATGATCGATAGAACGAAAATTACTACACTTATTACACTCATTATTATCAATCTAACTCATATTATTAGCCATATTATGCTCATATGATCGATAGAACGACAATTACTATACTTATTACACTCACTGTTATCAATGTAACTCATATTATTAGCCATATTTTGGTTATATGACCGATAGAACGACAATTACTATACTTATTACACTTATTATCATCAATCTACCTCATATTATTAGCCATATTATGCTTATATGATCGATAGAACGACAATTACAATACTCATTACTCTTATTATTGTCAATCTGACTCATATTATTAGCCATATTATGCTTATATGATCGATAGAACGACAATTACTATACTTATTACTATCTTTATTATCAATCTAACTCATATTATTAGCCATATTATGCTTATATGATGGATAGGACGACAATTACTTGACTCATTACTCTTATTATTATCAATCTAATTCATATTATTAGCCATATTATGCTTATATGATCGATAGAACAGCAATTACAATACTCATTGCTCTTATTATTATCAATCTAACTCATATTATTAGCCATATTATGCTTATATGATCGATAGGACGACAATTACTATACTCATTACTCTTATTATTATCAATCTAACTCATATTATTAGCCATATTATGCTCATATGATCGATAGAACGACAATTACTATACTTTTTACACTCACTGTTATCAATCCAACTCATATTATTAACCATATTATGCAGATATGATCGATAGAACGACAATTACTATACTTATTACTCTTATTATTATCAATCTAACTCAAATTATTAGCCATATTATGCTTATATGATCGATATAACGACAATTACTATACTTATTACACTCACTGTTATCAATCTAACTCATATTATTAGCCATATTATGCTCATATGATCGATAGAACGACAATTACTATACTTATTACACTCACTGTTATCAATCTAACTCATATTATTAGCCATATTATGCTTATATGATCGATAGAACGACAATTACTATACTTATTACTCTCATTATTATCAATCTAACTCATATTATTAGCCATATTATGCTTATATGATCGATAGAACGACAATTACAATACTCATTACTCTCTTTATTATCAATCTAACTCATATTATTAGCCATATTAACTTATATGATCGATAGAACGACAATTACTAGACTCATTACTCTTATTATTATCAACCTAATTCATATTATTAGCCATATTATGCTTATATGATCGATAGGACGACAATTACTATACTTATTACACTCATTATTATCAATCTAGCTCATATTATTAGCCATATTATGCTTATACGGTCGATAGAACGACAATTACTATACTTATTACTCTCATTATTATCAACCTAACTCATTTAATTATCCATATTATGGTTATATGACCGATAGAACAACAATTACTATGCTTATTACTCTTATTATTATCAATCTAACTCATATTATTAGCCATATTATGCTTATATGATCGATAGAACGACAATTACTACACTTATTACACTCACTATTATCAATCTAATTCATGTTATTAACCATATTATGCAGATATGATCGATAGAACGACAAATACTATACTGATTACACTTATTACTATTAATCCAACTCGTATTATTAGCCATATTATGCTTATATGATCGATAGAACGACAATTACTATGCTTATTACTCTTATTATTATCAATCTAACTCATTTTATTTGCCATATTATGATTATATGACCGATAGAACGACAATTACTATGCTTATTTCTCTTATTATTATCAATCTAACTCATATTATTAGCCATATTATACTTATACGGTCGATAGAACGACAATTACTATACTTATTACTCTCATTATTATCAACCTAACTCATATAATTATCCATATTATGGTTATATGACCGATAGAACGACAATTACTATGCTTATTACTCGTATTATTATCAATCTAACTCATATTATTAGCCATATTATGCTTATATGATCGATAGGAAGACAATTACTATGCTCATTACTCTTATTATTATCAATCTAACTCATATTATTAGCCATATTATGCATATATGATCGATAGAACGACAATTACTATACTTTTTACTCTTATTCTTATCAATCTAACTCATATTATTAGCCATATTATGCTTATATGATCGATAGGATGACAATTACTATACTCATTACTCTTATTATTATCAATCTAACTCATATTATTAGCCATATTATGCTTATATGATCGATATAACGACAATTACTATACTTATTACACTCACTGTTTTCAATCTAACTCATATTATTAGCCATATTATGGTTATATGACAGATAGAACGACAATTACTATACTTATTACACTCACTATTATCAATCTAACTCATATTATTAGCCATATGATGGTTATATGACCGATAGAACGACAATTACTATACTTATTACACTCACTGTTATCAATCTAATTCATGTTATTAACCATATTATGCAAATATGATCGATAGAACGACAAATACTATACTGATTACTCTTGTTACTATTAATCTAACTCGTATTATTAGCCATATTATGCTTATATGATCGATAGAACGACAATTACTATGCTTATTACTCTTATTATTATCAATCTAACTCATATTATTTGCCATATTATGATTATATGACCGATAGAACGACAATTACTATGATTATTACTCTTATTATTATCAATCTAACTCATATTATTAGCCATATTATGCTTATACGATCGATAGAACGACAATTACTATACTTATTACACTCACTGTTATCAATCTAACTCATATTATTAGCCATATTATGCTTATATGATCGATAGAACGACAATTACTATACTTATTACTCTTATTAATATCAATCTAACTCATATTATTAGCCATATTATGCCTATATGATCGATAGGACGACAATTACTATACTCATTACTCTTATTATTATCAATCTAACTCATATTATTAGCCATATTATGCTTATATGATCGATAGGACGACAATTACTATACTCATTACTCTTATTATTATCAATCTAACTCATATTATTAGAAATATTATGCTTATATGATCGATAGGACGACAATTACTATACTCATTACTCTTATTATTATCAATCTATCTCAAATTATTAGCCATATTATGCTTATATGATCGATAGGACGACAATTACTATACTCATTACTCTTACTATTATCAATCTAACTCATATTACTAGCCATATTATGCTTATATGATCGATAGAACGACAATTACTACACTTATTACACTCACTATTATCAATCTAATTCATGTTATTAACCATATTATGCAGATATGATCGATAGAACGACAAATACTATACTGATTACTCTTATTACTATTAATCTAACTCGTATTATTAGCCATATTATGCTTATATGATCGATAGAACGACAATTACTATGCTTATTACTCTTATTATTATCAATCTAACTCATATTATTTGCCATATTATGATTATATGACCGATAGAACGACAATTACTATGATTATTACTCTTATTATTATCAATCTAACTCATATTATTAGCCATATTATGCTTATATGATCGATAGTACGACAATTACTATACTCATTACTCTTATTATTATCAACCTAACTCATATTATTAGCCATATTATGCTTATATGATCGATAGAACGACAATTACTATACTTATTACTCGTATTATTATCAATCTAACACATATTATTAGCCATATTATGCTTATATGATCGATAGGACGACAATTACTATACTCAGTACTCTTACTATTATCAATCTAACTCATATTATTAGCCATATTATGCATATATGGTCGATATAACGACAATTAATATACTTATTACTCTTATTATTATCAATCTAACTCATACTATTAGCCATATTATGCTTATATGATCGATAGAACGACAATTACTATACTTATTACACTCACTGTTATCAGTCTAACTCATATTATTAGCCATATTATGGTTATATGACCGATAGAACGACAATTACTATACTTATTACTCTTATTATTATCAAGCTAACTCATATTATTAGCCATATTATGCTTATATGATCGATAGGAAGACAATTACTATGCTCATTACTCTTATTATTATCAATCTAACTCATATTATTAGCCATATTATGCTTATATGATCGATATAACGACAATTACTATACTTATTACACTCACTGTTCTCAATCTAACTCATATTATTAGCCATATTATGGTTATATGACCGATATAACGACAATTACTATACTTATTACACTCACTGTTCTCAATCTAACTCATATTATTAGCCATATTATGGTTATATGACCGATAGAACGACAACTACTATACTTATTACTCTTATTATTATCAATCTAACTCATATTATTAGCCATATTATGCTTATATGATCGATAGAACGACAATTACTATACTTATTACTCTTATTATTATCAATCTAACTCATATTATTAGCCATATTATGCTTATATGATCGATAGAACGACAATTACTATGCTTATTACACTCACTATTATCAATCTAACTCATATTATTAACCATATTATGCAGATATGATCGATAGAACGACAATTACTATACTTTTTACTCTTATTCTTATCAATCTAACTCATATTATTAGCCATATTATGCTTATATGATCGATAGGACGACAATTACTATACTCATTACTCTTATTATTATCAATCTAACTCATATTATTAGCCATATTATGCTCATATGATCGATAGAACGACAATTACTATACTTATTACACTCACTGTTATCAATCCAACTCATATTATTAACCATATTATGCAGATATGATCGATAACACGACAATTACTATACTTATTACTCTTATTATTATCAATCTAACTCAAATTATTAGCCATATTATGCTTATATGATCGATATAACGACAATTACTATCCTCATTTCTCATATTATTATCAATCTAACTCATATTATTAGCCATATTATGCTTATATGATCGATAGAACGACAATTACTACACTTATTACTGTCTTTATTATCAATCTAACTCATATTATTAGCCATATTATGCTTATATGATCGATAGTACGACAATTACTAGACTCATTACTCTTATTATTATCAACCTAATTCATATTATTAGCCATATTATGCTTATATGATCGATAGAACAGCAATTACAATACTCATTACTCTTATTATTATCAATCTAACTCATATTATTAGCCATATTATGCTTATATGATCGATAGGACGACAATTACTACACTCATTACTCTTATTATTATCAATCTAACTCATATTATTAGCCATATTATGCTCATATGATCGATAGAACGACAATTGCTATACTTATTACACTCCACTGTTATCAATCCAACTCATATTATTAACCATATTATGCAGATATGATCGATAGAACGACAATTACTATACTCATTACTCTTATTATTATCAATCTAACTCATATTATTAGCCATATTATGCTTACATGATCGATAGAACGAAAATTACTACACTTATTACACTCATTATTATCAATCTAACTCATATTATTAGCCATAGTATGCTCATATGATCGATAGAACGACAATTACTATACTTATTACACTCACTGTTATCAATCTAACTCATATTATTAGCCATATTATGCTTATATGATCGATAGAACGACAATTACTATACTTATTACTCTCATTATTATCAATCTAACTCATATTATTAGCCATATTATGCTTATATGATCGATAGAACGACAATTACAATACTCATTACTCTCTTTATTATCAATCTAACTCATATTATTAGCCATATTAACTTATATGATCGATAGAACGACAATTACTATACTTATCACACTCACTGTTATCAATCCAACTCATATTATTAACCATATTATGCAGATATGGTCGATAACACGACAATTACTATACTTATTACTCTTATTATTATCAATCTAACTCAAATTTTTAGCCATATTATGCTTATATGATCGATATAACAACAATTACTATACTCATTTCTCTTATTATTATCAATCTAACTCATATTATTAGCCATATTATGCTTATATGATCGATAGAACGACAATTACTATACTTATTACTCTCTTTATTATCAATCTAACTCATATTATTAGCCATATTATGCTTATATGATCGATAGGACGACAATTACTATACTCATTACTCTTATTATTATCAATCTAACTCATATTATTAGCCATATTATGCTCATATGATCGATAGAACGACAATTACTATACTTATCACACTCACTGTTATCAATCCAACTCATATTATTAACCATATTATGCAGATATGATCGATAACACGACAATTACTATACTTATTACTCTTATTATTATCAATCTAACTCAAATTATTAGCCATATTATGCTTATATGATCGATATAACGACAATTACTATACTCATTTTTCTTATTATTATCAATCTAACTCATATTATTAGCCATATTATGCTTATATGATCGATAGAACGACAATTACTAAACTTATTACACTCACTGTTATCAATCTAACTCATATTATTAGCCATATTATGCTTATATGATCGATAGGACGACAATTACTATACTCATTACACTCACTATTATCAATCTAACTCATATTATTGACCATATTATGCAGATATGATCGATAGAACGACAATTACTATACTTATTACTCTTATTATTATCAATCTAACTCATATTATTAGCCATATTACGCTTATATGATCGATAGAACGACAATTACAATACTCATACTCTTATTATTGTCAATCTAACTCATATTATTAGCCATATTATGCTTATATGATCGATAGAACGAAAATTACTACACTTATTACACTCATTATTATCAATCTAACTCATATTATTAGCCATATTATGCTCATATGATCGATAGAACGACAATTACTATACTTATTACACTCACTGTTATCAATGTAACTCATATTATTAGCCATATTTTGGTTATATGACCGATAGAACGACAATTACTATACTTATTACACTTATTATTATCAATCTACCTCATATTATTAGCCATATTATGCTTATATGATCGATAGAACCACAATTACAATACTCATTACTCTTATTATTGTCAATCTAACTCATATTATTAGCCATATTATGCTTATATGATCGATAGAACGACAATTACTATACTTATTACTCTCTTTATTATCAATCTAACTCATATTATTAGCCATATTATGCTTATATGATCGATAGGACGACAATTACTTGACTCATTACTCTTATTATTATCAACCTAATTCATATTATTAGCCATATTATGCTTATATGATCGATAGAACAGCAATTACAATACTCATTACTCTTATTATTATCAATCTAACTCATATTATTAGCCATATTATGCTTATATGATCGATAGGACGACAATTACTATACTCATTACTCTTATTATTATCAATCTAACTCATATTATTAGCCATATTATGCTCATATGATCGATAGAACGACAATTACTATACTTTTTACACTCACTGTTATCAATCCAACTCATATTATTAACCATATTATGCAGATATGATCGATAGAACGACAATTACTATACTTATTACTCTTATTATTATCAATCTAACTCAAATTATTAGCCATATTATGCTTATATGATCGATATAACGACAATTACTATACTTATTACACTCACTGTTATCAATCTAACTCATATTATTAGCCATATTATGCTTATGTGATCGATAGAACGACAATTACTATACTCATTACTCTTATTATTATCAATCTAACTCATATTATTAGCCATATTATGCTTACATGATCGATAGAACGAAAATTACTACACTTATTACACTCATTATTATCAATCTAACTCATATTATTAGCCATAGTATGCTCATATGATCGATAGAACGACAATTACTATACTTATTACACTCACTGTTATCAATCTAACTCATATTATTAGCCATATTATGCTTATATGATCGATAGAACGACAATTACTATACTTATTACTCTCATTATTATCAATCTAACTCATATTATTAGCCATATTATGCTTATATGATCGATAGAACGACAATTACAATACTCATTACTCTCTTTATTATCAATCTAACTCATATTATTAGCCATATTAACTTATATGATCGATAGAACGACAATTACTAGACTCATTACTCTTATTATTATCAACCTAATTCATATTATTAGCCATATTATGCTTATATGATCGATAGGACGACAATTACTATACTTATTACACTCATTATTATCAATCTAGCTCATATTATTAGCCATATTATGCTTATACGGTCGATAGAACGACAATTACTATACTTATTACTCTCATTATTATCAACCTAACTCATTTAATTATCCATATTATGGTTATATGACCGATAGAACAACAATTACTATGCTTATTACTCTTATTATTATCAATCTAACTCATATTATTAGCCATATTATGCTTATATGATCGATAGAACGACAATTACTACACTTATTACACTCACTATTATCAATCTAATTCATGTTATTAACCATATTATGCAGATATGATCGATAGAACGACAAATACTATACTGATTACTCTTATTACTATTAATCTAACTCGTATTATTAGCCATATTATGCTTATATGATCGATAGAACGACAATTACTATGCTTATTACTCTTATTATTATCAATCTAACTCATTTTATTTGCCATATTATGATTATATGACCGATAGAACGACAATTACTATGCTTATTACTCTTATTATTATCAATCTAACTCATATTATTAGCCATATTATACTTATACGGTCGATAGAACGACAATTACTATACTTATTACTCTCATTATTATCAACCTAACTCATATAATTATCCATATTATGGTTATATGACCGATAGAACGACAATTACTATGCTTATTACTCGTATTATTATCAATCTAACTCATATTATTAGCCATATTATGCTTATATGATCGATAGGACGACAATTACTATACTCATTACTCTTACCATTATCAATCTAACTCATATTACTAGCCATATTATGCTCATATGATCGATAGAACGACAATTACTATACTTACTACACTCACTGTTATCAATCCAACTCATCTTATTAACCATATTATGCAGATATGATCGATAGAACGACAATTACTATACTTATTACTCTTATTATTATCAATCTAACTCATATTATTAGCCATATTATGCTTATATGATCGATAGCACGACAATTACTATACTCATTACTCTTATTATTATCAATCCAACTCATATTATTAGCCATATTATGCTTATATGATCGATAGAACGACAATTACTATGCTTATTACACTCACTATTATCAATCTAACTCATATTATTAACCATATTATGCTGATATGATCGATAGAACGACAATTACTATACTTTTTCCTCTTATTCTTATCAATCTAACTCATATTATTAGCCATATTATGCTTATATGATCGATAGGATGACAATTACTATACTCATGACTCTTATTATTATCAATCTAACTCGTATTATTAGCCATATTATGCTTATATGATCGATATAACGACAATTACTATACTTATTACACTCACTGTTTTCAATCTAACTCATATTATTAGCCATATTATGGTTATATGACCGATAGAACGACAATTACTATACTTATTACACTCACTATTATCAATCTAACTCATATTATTAGCCATATTATGGTTACATGACCGATAGAACGACAATTACTATACTTACTACACTCACTATTATCAATCTAACTCATATTATTAGCCATATTATGGTTATATGACCGATAGAACGACAATTACTATACTTATTACTCTTATTATTATCAATCTAACTCATATTATTAGCCATATTATGCTTATATGATCGATAGGACGACAATTACTATACTCATTACTCTTATTATTATCAATCTAACTCATATTATTAGCCATATTATGCTTATATGATCGATGTAACGACAATTACTATACTTATTACACTCACTGTTATCAATCTATCTCATATTATTAGCCATATTATGGTTATATGACCGATAGAACGACAATTACTATACTTATTACTCTTATTATTATCAATCTAACTCATATTATTAGCCATATTATGCTTATATGATCGAAAGGACGACAATTACTATACTCATTACTCTTATTATTATCAATCTAACTCATATTATTAGCCATATTATGCTTATATGATCGATAGGAAGACAATTACTATACTCATTACTCTTATTATTATCAATCTAACTCATATTATTAGCCATATTATGCTTATACGATCGATAGAACGACAATTACTATACTTATTACTCTCATTATTATCAATCTAACTCATACAATTAGCCATATTATGGTTATATGACCGATAGAACGACAATTACTATGCTTATTACTCTTACTATTATCAATCTAACTCATATTATTAGCCATATTATGCTTATATGATCGATAGGACGACAATTACTATACTCATTACTCTTATTATTATCAATCTAACTCATATTATTAGCCATATTATGCTTATATGACCGATAGAACGACAATTACTATGCTTATTACTCTTATTATTATCAATCTATCTCATATTATTAGCCATATTATGCTTATATGATCGATAGGACGACAATTACTATACTCATTACTCTTATTATTATCAATCTAACTCATATTATTAGCCATATTATGCTTATATAATCGATACAACGACAATTACTATACTCATTACTCTTATTATTATCAATCTAACTCATATTATTAGCTATGTTATGCTTATATGATCGATAGAACGACAATTACTATACTTATTACTCTCATTATTAACAATCTAATTCATATTATTAGCCATATTATGGTTATATGACCGATAGAACGACAATTACTATACTTATTACTCTTATTAATATCAATCTAACTCATATTATTAGCCATATTATGCCTATATGATCGATAGGACGACAATTACTATACTCATTACTCTTATTATTATCAATCTAACTCATATTATTAGCCATATTATGCTCATATGATCGATAGAACGACAATTACTATACTTATTACACTCACTGTTATCAATCCAACTCATATTATTAACCATATTATGCAGATATGATCGATAGAACGACAATTACTATACTCATTACTCTTATTATTATCAATCTAACTCATATGATAAGCCATATTATGCTTATATGATCGATAGAACGACAATTACTATACTTATTACTCTCTTTATTATCAATCTAACTCATATTATTAGCCATATTATGCTTATATGATCGATAGTACGACAATTACTAGACTCATTACTCTTATTATTATCAACCTAATTCATATTATTAGCCATATTATGCTTATATGATCGACAGAACAGCAATTACAATACTCATTACTCTCATTATTATCAATCTAACTCATATTATTAGCCATATTATGCTTATATGATCGATAGGACGACAATTACTATACCCATTACTCTTATTATTATCAATCTAACTCATATTATTAGCCATATTATGCTCATATGATCGATAGAACGACAATTACTATACTTATCACACTCACTGTTATCAATCCAACTCATATTATTAACCATATTATGCAGATATGATCGATAACACGACAATTACTATACTTATTACTCTTATTATTATCAATCTAACTCAAATTTTTAGCCATATTATGCTTATATGATCGATATAACGACAATTACTATACTCATTTCTCTTATTATTATCAATCTAACTCATATTATTAGCCATATTATGCTTATATGATCGATAGAACGACAATTACTATACTTATTACTCTCTTTATTATCAATCTAACTCATATTATTAGCCATATTATGCTTATATGATCGATAGTACGACAATTACTAGACTCATTACTCTTATTATTATCAACCTAATTCATATTATTAGCCATATTATGCTTATATGATCGATAGAACAGCAATTACAATACTCATTACTCTTATTATTATCAATCTAACTCATATTATTAGCCATATTATGCTTATATGATCGATAGGACGACAATTACTATACTCATTACTCTTATTATTATCAATCTAACTCATATTATTAGCCATATTATGCTCATATGATCGATAGAACGACAATTACTATACTTATCACACTCACTGTTATCAATCCAACTCATATTATTAACCATATTATGCAGATATGATCGATAACACGACAATTACTATACTTATTACTCTTATTATTATCAATCTAACTCAAATTATTAGCCATATTATGCTTATATGATCGATATAACGACAATTACTATACTCATTTCTCTTATTATTATCAATCTAACTCATATTATTAGCCATATTATGCTTATATGATCGATAGAACGACAATTACTAAACTTATTACACTCACTGTTATCAATCTAACTCATATTATTAGCCATATTATGCTTATATGATCGATAGGACGACAATTACTATACTCATTACACTCACTATTATCAATCTAACTCATATTATTGACCATATTATGCAGATATGATCGATAGAACGACAATTACTATACTTATTACTCTTATTATTATCAATCTAACTCATATTATTAGCCATATTACGCTTATATGATCGATAGAACGACAATTACAATACTCATACTCTTATTATTGTCAATCTAACTCATATTATTAGCCATATTATGCTTATATGATCGATAGAACGAAAATTACTACACTTATTACACTCATTATTATCAATCTAACTCATATTATTAGCCATATTATGCTCATATGATCGATAGAACGACAATTACTATACTTATTACACTCACTGTTATCAATGTAACTCATATTATTAGCCATATTTTGGTTATATGACCGATAGAACGACAATTACTATACTTATTACACTTATTATTATCAATCTACCTCATATTATTAGCCATATTATGCTTATATGATCGATAGAACCACAATTACAATACTCATTACTCTTATTATTGTCAATCTAACTCATATTATTAGCCATATTATGCTTATATGATCGATAGAACGACAATTACTATACTTATTACTCTCTTTATTATCAATCTAACTCATATTATTAGCCATATTATGCTTATATGATCGATAGGACGACAATTACTTGACTCATTACTCTTATTATTATCAACCTAATTCATATTATTAGCCATATTATGCTTATATGATCGATAGAACAGCAATTACAATACTCATTACTCTTATTATTATCAATCTAACTCATATTATTAGCCATATTATGCTTATATGATCGATAGGACGACAATTACTATACTCATTACTCTTATTATTATCAATCTAACTCATATTATTAGCCATATTATGCTCATATGATCGATAGAACGACAATTACTATACTTTTTACACTCACTGTTATCAATCCAACTCATATTATTAACCATATTATGCAGATATGATCGATAGAACGACAATTACTATACTTATTACTCTTATTATTATCAATCTAACTCAAATTATTAGCCATATTATGCTTATATGATCGATATAACGACAATTACTATACTTATTACACTCACTGTTATCAATCTAACTCATATTATTAGCCATATTATGCTTATGTGATCGATAGAACGACAATTACTATACTCATTACTCTTATTATTATCAATCTAACTCATATTATTAGCCATATTATGCTTACATGATCGATAGAACGAAAATTACTACACTTATTACACTCATTATTATCAATCTAACTCATATTATTAGCCATAGTATGCTCATATGATCGATAGAACGACAATTACTATACTTATTACACTCACTGTTATCAATCTAACTCATATTATTAGCCATATTATGCTTATATGATCGATAGAACGACAATTACTATACTTATTACTCTCATTATTATCAATCTAACTCATATTATTAGCCATATTATGCTTATATGATCGATAGAACGACAATTACAATACTCATTACTCTCTTTATTATCAATCTAACTCATATTATTAGCCATATTAACTTATATGATCGATAGAACGACAATTACTAGACTCATTAC
Source organism: Megachile rotundata (assembly GCF_050947335.1). NCBI lineage: Eukaryota > Metazoa > Arthropoda > Insecta > Hymenoptera > Megachilidae > Megachile > Megachile rotundata. Next base: position 239,386 of record NW_027473483.1, on the reverse strand, counting down.
TCTTATTATTATCAACCTAATTCATATTATTAGCCATATTATGCTTATATGATCGATAGGACGACAATTACTTGACTCATTACTCTTATTATTATCAACCTAATTCATATTATTAGCCATATTATGCTTATATGATCGATAGAACGACAATTACTATGCTTATTACACTCACTATTATCAATCTAACTCATATTATTAACCATATTATGCTGATATGATCGATAGAACGACAATTACTATACTTTTTCCTCTTATTCTTATCAATCTAACTCATATTATTAGCCATATTATGCTTATATGATCGATAGGATGACAATTACTATACTCATGACTCTTATTATTATCAATCTAACTCATATTATTAGCCATATTATGCTTATATGATCGATATAACGACAATTACTATACTTATGACACTCACTGTTTTCAATCTAACTCATATTATTAGCCATATTATGGTTATATGACCGATAGAACGACAATTACTATACTTATTACACTCACTATTATCAATCTAACTCATATTATTAGCCATATTATGGTTACATGACCGATAGAACGACAATTACTATACTTACTACACTCACTATTATCAATCTAACTCATATTATTAGCCATATTATGGTTATATGACCGATAGAACGACAATTACTATACTTGTTACTCTTATTATTATCAATCTAACTCATATTATTAGCCATATTATGCTTATATGATCGATAGGACGACAATTACTATACTCATTACTCTTATTATTATCAATCTAACTCATATTATTAGCCATATTATGCTTATATGATCGATGTAACGACAATTACTATACTTATTACACTCACTGTTATCAATCTATCTCATATTATTAGCCATATTATGGTTATATGACCGATAGAACGACAATTACTATACTTATTACTCTTATTATTATCAATCTAACTCATATTATTAGCCATATTATGCTTATATGATCGAAAGGACGACAATTACTATACTCATTACTCTTATTATTATCAATCTAACTCATATTATTAGCCATATTATGCTTATATGATCGATAGGAAGACAATTACTATACTCATTACTCTTATTATTATCAATCTAACTCATATTATTAGCCATATTATGCTTATACGATCGATAGAACGACAATTACTATACTTATTACTCTCATTATTATCAATCTAACTCATACAATTAGCCATATTATGGTTATATGACCGATAGAACGACAATTACTATGCTTATTACTCTTACTATTATCAATCTAACTCATATTATTAGCCATATTATGCTTATATGATCGATAGGACGACAATTACTATACTCATTACTCTTATTATTATCAATCTAACTCATATTATTAGCCATATTATGCTTATATGACCGATAGAACGACAATTACTATGCTTATTACTCTTATTATTATCAATCTATCTCATATTATTAGCCATATTATGCTTATATGATCGATAGGACGACAATTACTATACTCATTACTCTTATTATTATCAATCTAACTCATATTATTAGCCATATTATGCTTATATAATCGATACAACGACAATTACTATACTCATTACTCTTATTATTATCAATCTAACTCATATTATTAGCTATGTTATGCTTATATGATCGATAGAACGACAATTACTATACTTATTACTCTCATTATTAACAATCTAATTCATATTATTAGCCATATTATGGTTATATGACCGATAGAACGACAATTACTATACTTATTACTCTTATTAATATCAATCTAACTCATATTATTAGCCATATTATGCCTATATGATCGATAGGACGACAATTACTATACTCATTACTCTTATTATTATCAATCTAACTCATATTATTAGCCATATTATGCTCATATGATCGATAGAACGACAATTACTATACTTATTACACTCACTGTTATCAATCCAACTCATATTATTAACCATATTATGCAGATATGATCGATAGAACGACAATTACTATACTCATTACTCTTATTATTATCAATCTAACTCATATGATAAGCCATATTATGCTTATATGATCGATAGAACGACAATTACTATACTTATTACTCTCTTTATTATCAATCTAACTCATATTATTAGCCATATTATGCTTATATGATCGATAGTACGACAATTACTAGACTCATTACTCTTATTATTATCAACCTAATTCATATTATTAGCCATATTATGCTTATATGATCGACAGAACAGCAATTACAATACTCATTACTCTCATTATTATCAATCTAACTCATATTATTAGCCATATTATGCTTATATGATCGATAGGACGACAATTACTATACCCATTACTCTTATTATTATCAATCTAACTCATATTATTAGCCATATTATGCTCATATGATCGATAGAACGACAATTACTATACTTATCACACTCACTGTTATCAATCCAACTCATATTATTAACCATATTATGCAGATATGATCGATAACACGACAATTACTATACTTATTACTCTTATTATTATCAATCTAACTCAAATTTTTAGCCATATTATGCTTATATGATCGATATAACGACAATTACTATACTCATTTCTCTTATTATTATCAATCTAACTCATATTATTAGCCATATTATGCTTATATGATCGATAGAACGACAATTACTATACTTATTACTCTCTTTATTATCAATCTAACTCATATTATTAGCCATATTATGCTTATATGATCGATAGTACGACAATTACTAGACTCATTACTCTTATTATTATCAACCTAATTCATATTGTTAGCCATATTATGCTTATATGATCGATAGAACAGCAATTACAATACTCATTACTCTTATTATTATCAATCTAACTCATATTATTAGCCATATTATGCTTATATGATCGATAGGACGACAATTACTATACTCATTACTCTTATTATTATCAATCTAACTCATATTATTAGCCATATTATGCTCATATGATCGATAGAACGACAATTACTATACTTATCACACTCACTGTTATCAATCCAACTCATATTATTAACCATATTATGCAGATATGATCGATAACACGACAATTACTATACTTATTACTCTTATTATTATCAATCTAACTCAAATTATTAGCCATATTATGCTTATATGATCGATATAACGACAATTACTATACTCATTTCTCTTATTATTATCAATCTAACTCATATTATTAGCCATATTATGCTTATATGATCGATAGAACGACAATTACTAAACTTATTACACTCACTGTTATCAATCTAACTCATATTATTAGCCATATTATGCTTATATGATCGATAGGACGACAATTACTATACTCATTACACTCACTATTATCAATCTAACTCATATTATTGACCATATTATGCAGATATGATCGATAGAACGACAATTACTATACTTATTACTCTTATTATTATCAATCTAACTCATATTATTAGCCATATTACGCTTATATGATCGATAGAACGACAATTACAATACTCATACTCTTATTATTGTCAATCTAACTCATATTATTAGCCATATTATGCTTATATGATCGATAGAACGAAAATTACTACACTTATTACACTCATTATTATCAATCTAACTCATATTATTAGCCATATTATGCTCATATGATCGATAGAACGACAATTACTATACTTATTACACTCACTGTTATCAATGTAACTCATATTATTAGCCATATTTTGGTTATATGACCGATAGAACGACAATTACTATACTTATTACACTTATTATCATCAATCTACCTCATATTATTAGCCATATTATGCTTATATGATCGATAGAACGACAATTACAATACTCATTACTCTTATTATTGTCAATCTGACTCATATTATTAGCCATATTATGCTTATATGATCGATAGAACGACAATTACTATACTTATTACTCTCTTTATTATCAATCTAACTCATATTATTAGCCATATTATGCTTATATGATCGATAGGACGACAATTACTTGACTCATTACTCTTATTATTATCAACCTAATTCATATTATTAGCCATATTATGCTTATATGATCGATAGAACAGCAATTACAATACTCATTGCTCTTATTATTATCAATCTAACTCATATTATTAGCCATATTATGCTTATATGATCGATAGGACGACAATTACTATACTCATTACTCTTATTATTATCAATCTAACTCATATTATTAGCCATATTATGCTCATATGATCGATAGAACGACAATTACTATACTTTTTACACTCACTGTTATCAATCCAACTCATATTATTAACCATATTATGCAGATATGATCGATAGAACGACAATTACTATACTTATTACTCTTATTATTATCAATCTAACTCAAATTATTAGCCATATTATGCTTATATGATCGATATAACGACAATTACTATACTTATTACACTCACTGTTATCAATCTAACTCATATTATTAGCCATATTATGCTCATATGATCGATAGAACGACAATTACTATACTTATTACACTCACTGTTGTCAATCTAACTCATATTATTAGCCATATTATGCTTATATGATCGATAGAACGACAATTACTATACTTATTACTCTCATTATTATCAATCTAACTCATATTATTAGCCATATTATGCTTATATGATCGATAGAACGACAATTACAATACTCATTACTCTCTTTATTATCAATCTAACTCATATTATTAGCCATATTAACTTATATGATCGATAGAACGACAATTACTAGACTCATTACTCTTATTATTATCAACCTAATTCATATTATTAGCCATATTATGCTTATATGATCGATAGGACGACAATTACTATACTTATTACACTCATTATTATCAATCTAGCTCATATTATTAGCCATATTATGCTTATACGGTCGATAGAACGACAATTACTATACTGATTACTCTTATTACTATTAATCTAACTCGTATTATTAGCCATATTATGCTTATATGATCGATAGAACGACAATTACTATGCTTATTACTCTTATTATTATCAATCTAACTCATTTTATTTGCCATATTATGATTATATGACCGATAGAACGACAATTACTATGCTTATTTCTCTTATTATTATCAATCTAACTCATATTATTAGCCATATTATACTTATACGGTCGATAGAACGACAATTACTATACTTATTACTCTCATTATTATCAACCTAACTCATATAATTATCCATATTATGGTTATATGACCGATAGAACGACAATTACTATGCTTATTACTCGTATTATTATCAATCTAACTCATATTATTAGCCATATTATGCTTATATGATCGATAGGAAGACAATTACTATGCTCATTACTCTTATTATTATCAATCTAACTCATATTATTAGCCATATTATGCTTATATGATCGATATAACGACAATTACTATACTTATTACACTCACTGTTCTCAATCTAACTCATATTATTAGCCATATTATGGTTATATGACCGATATAACGACAATTACTATACTTATTACACTCACTGTTCTCAATCTAACTCATATTATTAGCCATATTATGGTTATATGACCGATAGAACGACAACTACTATACTTATTACTCTTATTATTATCAATCTAACTCATATTATTAGCCATATTATGCTTATATGATCGATAGAACGACAATTACTATACTTATTACTCTTATTATTATCAATCTAACTCATATTATTAGCCATATTATGCTTATATGATCGATAGAACGACAATTACTATGCTTATTACACTCACTATTATCAATCTAACTCATATTATTAACCATATTATGCAGATATGATCGATAGAACGACAATTACTATACTTTTTACTCTTATTCTTATCAATCTAACTCATATTATTAGCCATATTATGCTTATATGATCGATAGGATGACAATTACTATACTCATTACTCTTATTATTATCAATCTAACTCATATTATTAGCCATATTATGCTTATATGATCGATATAACGACAATTACTATACTTATTACACTCACTGTTTTCAATCTAACTCATATTATTAGCCATATTATGGTTATATGACAGATAGAACGACAATTACTATACTTATTACACTCACTATTATCAATCTAACTCATATTATTAGCCATATGATGGTTATATGACCGATAGAACGACAATTACTATACTTATTACACTCACTGTTATCAATCTAATTCATGTTATTAACCATATTATGCAAATATGATCGATAGAACGACAAATACTATACTGATTACTCTTATTACTATTAATCTAACTCGTATTATTAGCCATATTATGCTTATATGATCGATAGAACGACAATTACTATGCTTATTACTCTTATTATTATCAATCTAACTCATATTATTTGCCATATTATGATTATATGACCGATAGAACGACAATTACTATGATTATTACTCTTATTATTATCAATCTAACTCATATTATTAGCCATATTATGCTTATACGATCGATAGAACGACAATTACTATACTTATTACACTCACTGTTATCAATCTAACTCATATTATTAGCCATATTATGCTTATATGATCGATAGGACGACAATTACTATACTCATTACTCTTATTATTATCAATCTAACTCATATTATTAGCCATATTATGCCTATATGATCGATAGGACGACAATTACTATACTCATTACTCTTATTATTATCAATCTAACTCATATTATTAGCCATATTATGCTTATATGATCGATAGGACGACAATTACTATACTCATTACTCTTATTATTATCAATCTAACTCATATTATTAGAAATATTATGCTTATATGATCGATAGGACGACAATTACTATACTCATTACTCTTATTATTATCAATCTATCTCAAATTATTAGCCATATTATGCTTATATGATCGATAGGACGACAATTACTATACTCATTACTCTTACTATTATCAATCTAACTCATATTACTAGCCATATTATGCTTATATGATCGATAGAACGACAATTACTACACTTATTACACTCACTATTATCAATCTAATTCATGTTATTAACCATATTATGCAGATATGATCGATAGAACGACAAATACTATACTGATTACTCTTATTACTATTAATCTAACTCGTATTATTAGCCATATTATGCTTATATGATCGATAGAACGACAATTACTATGCTTATTACTCTTATTATTATCAATCTAACTCATATTATTTGCCATATTATGATTATATGACCGATAGAACGACAATTACTATGATTATTACTCTTATTATTATCAATCTAACTCATATTATTAGCCATATTATGCTTATACGATCGATAGAACGACAATTACGATACTTATTACACTCACTGTTATCAATCTAACTCATATTATTAGCCATATTATGCTTATATGATCGATAGGATGACAATTACTATACTCATTACTCTTATTATTATCAATCTAACTCATATTATTAGCCATATTATGCTTATATGATCGATACAACGACAATTACTATACTCATTACTCTTATTATTATCAATCTAACTCATATTATTTGCCATATTATGATTTTATGACCGATAGTACGACAATTACTATGCTTATTACTCTTATTATTATCAATCTATCTCATATTATTAGCCATATTATGCTCATATGATCGATAGGACGACAATTACTATACTCATTACTCGTATTATTATCAATCTAACTCATATTATTAGCCATATTATGATTATATGACCGATAGAACGACAATTACTATGATTATTACTCTTATTATTATCAATCTAACTCATATTATTAGCCATATTATGCTTATATGATCGATAGTACGACAATTACTATACTCATTACTCGTATTATTATCAATCTAACTCATATTATTAGCCATATTATGATTATATGACCGATAGAACGACAATTACTATGATTATTACTCTTATTATTATCAATCTAACTCATATTATTAGCCATATTATGCTTATATGATCGATAGTACGACAATTACTATACTCATTACTCTTATTATTATCAACCTAACTCATATTATTAGCCATATTATGCTTATATGATCGATAGAACGACAATTACTATACTTATTACTCGTATTATTATCAATCTAACACATATTATTAGCCATATTATGCTTATATGATCGATAGAACGACAATTACTACACTTATTACACTCACTATTATCAATCTAATTCATGTTATTAACCATATTATGCAGATATGATCGATAGAACGACAAATACTATACTGATTACTCTTATTACTATTAATCTAACTCGTATTATTAGCCATATTATGCTTATATGATCGATAGAACGACAATTACTATGCTTATTACTCTTATTATTATCAATCTAACTCATTTTATTTGCCATATTATGATTATATGACCGATAGAACGACAATTACTATGCTTATTACTCTTATTATTATCAATCTAACTCATATTATTAGCCATATTATACTTATACGGTCGATAGAACGACAATTACTATACTTATTACTCTCATTATTATCAACCTAACTCATATAATTATCCATATTATGGTTATATGACCGATAGAACGACAATTACTATGCTTATTACTCGTATTATTATCAATCTAACTCATATTATTAGCCATATTATGCTTATATGATCGATAGGACGACAATTACTATACTCATTACTCTTACCATTATCAATCTAACTCATATTACTAGCCATATTATGCTCATATGATCGATAGAACGACAATTACTATACTTACTACACTCACTGTTATCAATCCAACTCATCTTATTAACCATATTATGCAGATATGATCGATAGAACGACAATTACTATACTTATTACTCTTATTATTATCAATCTAACTCATATTATTAGCCATATTATGCTTATATGATCGATAGCACGACAATTACTATACTCATTACTCTTATTATTATCAATCCAACTCATATTATTAGCCATATTATGCTTATATGATCGATAGAACGACAATTACTATGCTTATTACACTCACTATTATCAATCTAACTCATATTATTAACCATATTATGCAGATATGATCGATAGAACGACAATTACTATACTTTTTCCTCTTATTCTTATCAATCTAACTCATATTATTAGCCATATTATGCTTATATGATCGATAGGATGACAATTACTATACTCATGACTCTTATTATTATCAATCTAACTCATATTATTAGCCATATTATGCTTATATGATCGATATAACGACAATTACTATACTTATTACACTCACTGTTTTCAATCTAACTCATATTATTAGCCATATTATGGTTATATGACCGATAGAACGACAATTACTATACTTATTACACTCACTATTATCAATCTAACTCATATTATTAGCCATATTATGGTTACATGACCGATAGAACGACAATTACTATACTTACTACACTCACTATTATCAATCTAACTCATATTATTAGCCATATTATGGTTATATGACCGATAGAACGACAATTACTATACTTATTACTCTTATTATTATCAATCTAACTCATATTATTAGCCATATTATGCTTATATGATCGATAGGACGACAATTACTATACTCATTACTCTTATTATTATCAATCTAACTCATATTATTAGCCATATTATGCTTATATGATCGATGTAACGACAATTACTATACTTATTACACTCACTGTTATCAATCTATCTCATATTATTAGCCATATTATGGTTATATGACCGATAGAACGACAATTACTATACTTATTACTCTTATTATTATCAATCTAACTCATATTATTAGCCATATTATGCTTATATGATCGAAAGGACGACAATTACTATACTCATTACTCTTATTATTATCAATCTAACTCATATTATTAGCCATATTATGCTTATATGATCGATAGGAAGACAATTACTATACTCATTACTCTTATTATTATCAATCTAACTCATATTATTAGCCATATTATGCTTATACGATCGATAGAACGACAATTACTATACTTATTACTCTCATTATTATCAATCTAACTCATACAATTAGCCATATTATGGTTATATGACCGATAGAACGACAATTACTATGCTTATTACTCTTACTATTATCAATCTAACTCATATTATTAGCCATATTATGCTTATATGATCGATAGGACGACAATTACTATACTCATTACTCTTATTATTATCAATCTAACTCATATTATTAGCCATATTATGCTTATATGACCGATAGAACGACAATTACTATGCTTATTACTCTTATTATTATCAATCTATCTCATATTATTAGCCATATTATGCTTATATGATCGATAGGACGACAATTACTATACTCATTACTCTTATTATTATCAATCTAACTCATATTATTAGCCATATTATGCTTATATGATCGATACAACGACAATTACTATACTCATTACTCTTATTATTATCAATCTAACTCATATTATTAGCTATGTTATGCTTATATGATCGATAGAACGACAATTACTATACTTATTACTCTCATTATTAACAATCTAATTCATATTATTAGCCATATTATGGTTATATGACCGATAGAACGACAATTACTATACTTATTACTCTTATTAATATCAATCTAACTCATATTATTAGCCATATTATGCCTATATGATCGATAGGACGACAATTACTATACTCATTACTCTTATTATTATCAATCTAACTCATATTATTAGCCATATTATGCTCATATGATCGATAGAACGACAATTACTATACTTATTACACTCACTGTTATCAATCCAACTCATATTATTAACCATATTATGCAGATATGATCGATAGAACGACAATTACTATACTCATTACTCTTATTATTATCAATCTAACTCATATGATAAGCCATATTATGCTTATATGATCGATAGAACGACAATTACTATACTTATTACTCTCTTTATTATCAATCTAACTCATATTATTAGCCATATTATGCTTATATGATCGATAGTACGACAATTACTAGACTCATTACTCTTATTATTATCAACCTAATTCATATTATTAGCCATATTATGCTTATATGATCGACAGAACAGCAATTACAATACTCATTACTCTCATTATTATCAATCTAACTCATATTATTAGCCATATTATGCTTATATGATCGATAGGACGACAATTACTATACCCATTACTCTTATTATTATCAATCTAACTCATATTATTAGCCATATTATGCTCATATGATCGATAGAACGACAATTACTATACTTATCACACTCACTGTTATCAATCCAACTCATATTATTAACCATATTATGCAGATATGATCGATAACACGACAATTACTATACTTATTACTCTTATTATTATCAATCTAACTCAAATTTTTAGCCATATTATGCTTATATGATCGATATAACGACAATTACTATACTCATTTCTCTTATTATTATCAATCTAACTCATATTATTAGCCATATTATGCTTATATGATCGATAGAACGACAATTACTATACTTATTACTCTCTTTATTATCAATCTAACTCATATTATTAGCCATATTATGCTTATATGATCGATAGTACGACAATTACTAGACTCATTACTCTTATTATTATCAACCTAATTCATATTATTAGCCATATTATGCTTATATGATCGATAGAACAGCAATTACAATACTCATTACTCTTATTATTATCAATCTAACTCATATTATTAGCCATATTATGCTTATATGATCGATAGGACGACAATTACTATACTCATTACTCTTATTATTATCAATCTAACTCATATTATTAGCCATATTATGCTCATATGATCGATAGAACGACAATTACTATACTTATCACACTCACTGTTATCAATCCAACTCATATTATTAACCATATTATGCAGATATGATCGATAACACGACAATTACTATACTTATTACTCTTATTATTATCAATCTAACTCAAATTATTAGCCATATTATGCTTATATGATCGATATAACGACAATTACTATACTCATTTCTCTTATTATTATCAATCTAACTCATATTATTAGCCATATTATGCTTATATGATCGATAGAACGACAATTACTAAACTTATTACACTCACTGTTATCAATCTAACTCATATTATTAGCCATATTATGCTTATATGATCGATAGGACGACAATTACTATACTCATTACACTCACTATTATCAATCTAACTCATATTATTGACCATATTATGCAGATATGATCGATAGAACGACAATTACTATACTTATTACTCTTATTATTATCAATCTAACTCATATTATTAGCCATATTACGCTTATATGATCGATAGAACGACAATTACAATACTCATACTCTTATTATTGTCAATCTAACTCATATTATTAGCCATATTATGCTTATATGATCGATAGAACGAAAATTACTACACTTATTACACTCATTATTATCAATCTAACTCATATTATTAGCCATATTATGCTCATATGATCGATAGAACGACAATTACTATACTTATTACACTCACTGTTATCAATGTAACTCATATTATTAGCCATATTTTGGTTATATGACCGATAGAACGACAATTACTATACTTATTACACTTATTATCATCAATCTACCTCATATTATTAGCCATATTATGCTTATATGATCGATAGAACGACAATTACAATACTCATTACTCTTATTATTGTCAATCTGACTCATATTATTAGCCATATTATGCTTATATGATCGATAGAACGACAATTACTATACTTATTACTCTCTTTATTATCAATCTAACTCATATTATTAGCCATATTATGCTTATATGATCGATAGGACGACAATTACTTGACTCATTACTCTTATTATTATCAACCTAATTCATATTATTAGCCATATTATGCTTATATGATCGATAGAACAGCAATTACAATACTCATTGCTCTTATTATTATCAATCTAACTCATATTATTAGCCATATTATGCTTATATGATCGATAGGACGACAATTACTATACTCATTACTCTTATTATTATCAATCTAACTCATATTATTAGCCATATTATGCTCATATGATCGATAGAACGACAATTACTATACTTTTTACACTCACTGTTATCAATCCAACTCATATTATTAACCATATTATGCAGATATGATCGATAGAACGACAATTACTATACTTATTACTCTTATTATTATCAATCTAACTCAAATTATTAGCCATATTATGCTTATATGATCGATATAACGACAATTACTATACTTATTACACTCACTGTTATCAATCTAACTCATATTATTAGCCATATTATGCTCATATGATCGATAGAACGACAATTACTATACTTATTACACTCACTGTTATCAATCTAACTCATATTATTAGCCATATTATGCTTATATGATCGATAGAACGACAATTACTATACTTATTACTCTCATTATTATCAATCTAACTCATATTATTAGCCATATTATGCTTATATGATCGATAGAACGACAATTACAATACTCATTACTCTCTTTATTATCAATCTAACTCATATTATTAGCCATATTAACTTATATGATCGATAGAACGACAATTACTAGACTCATTACTCTTATTATTATCAACCTAATTCATATTATTAGCCATATTATGCTTATATGATCGATAGGACGACAATTACTATACTTATTACACTCATTATTATCAATCTAGCTCATATTATTAGCCATATTATGCTTATACGGTCGATAGAACGACAATTACTATACTTATTACTCTCATTATTATCAACCTAACTCATTTAATTATCCATATTATGGTTATATGACCGATAGAACAACAATTACTATGCTTATTACTCTTATTATTATCAATCTAACTCATATTATTAGCCATATTATGCTTATATGATCGATAGAACGACAATTACTACACTTATTACACTCACTATTATCAATCTAATTCATGTTATTAACCATATTATGCAGATATGATCGATAGAACGACAAATACTATACTGATTACTCTTATTACTATTAATCTAACTCGTATTATTAGCCATATTATGCTTATATGATCGATAGAACGACAATTACTATGCTTATTACTCTTATTATTATCAATCTAACTCATTTTATTTGCCATATTATGATTATATGACCGATAGAACGACAATTACTATGCTTATTTCTCTTATTATTATCAATCTAACTCATATTATTAGCCATATTATACTTATACGGTCGATAGAACGACAATTACTATACTTATTACTCTCATTATTATCAACCTAACTCATATAATTATCCATATTATGGTTATATGACCGATAGAACGACAATTACTATGCTTATTACTCGTATTATTATCAATCTAACTCATATTATTAGCCATATTATGCTTATATGATCGATATAACGACAATTACTATACTTATTACACTCACTGTTCTCAATCTAACTCATATTATTAGCCATATTATGGTTATATGACCGATATAACGACAATTACTATACTTATTACACTCACTGTTCTCAATCTAACTCATATTATTAGCCATATTATGGTTATATGACCGATAGAACGACAATTACTATACTTATTACACTCACTGTTATCAATCTAATTCATGTTATTAACCATATTATGCAAATATGATCGATAGAACGACAAATACTATACTGATTACTCTTATTACTATTAATCTAACTCGTATTATTAGCCATATTATGCTTATATGATCGATAGAACGACAATTACTATGCTTATTACTCTTATTATTATCAATCTAACTCATATTATTTGCCATATTATGATTATATGACCGATAGAACGACAATTACTATGATTATTACTCTTATTATTATCAATCTAACTCATATTATTAGCCATATTATGCTTATACGATCGATAGAACGACAATTACTATACTTATTACACTCACTGTTATCAATCTAACTCATATTATTAGCCATATTATGCTTATATGATCGATAGAACGACAATTACTATACTTATTACTCTTATTAATATCAATCTAACTCATATTATTAGCCATATTATGCCTATATGATCGATAGGACGACAATTACTATACTCATTACTCTTATTATTATCAATCTAACTCATATTATTAGCCATATTATGCTTATATGATCGATAGGACGACAATTACTATACTCATTACTCTTATTATTATCAATCTAACTCATATTATTAGAAATATTATGCTTATATGATCGATAGGACGACAATTACTATACTCATTACTCTTATTATTATCAATCTATCTCAAATTATTAGCCATATTATGCTTATATGATCGATAGGACGACAATTACTATACTCATTACTCTTACTATTATCAATCTAACTCATATTACTAGCCATATTATGCTTATATGATCGATAGAACGACAATTACTACACTTATTACACTCACTATTATCAATCTAATTCATGTTATTAACCATATTATGCAGATATGATCGATAGAACGACAAATACTATACTGATTACTCTTATTACTATTAATCTAACTCGTATTATTAGCCATATTATGCTTATATGATCGATAGAACGACAATTACTATGCTTATTACTCTTATTATTATCAATCTAACTCATATTATTTGCCATATTATGATTATATGACCGATAGAACGACAATTACTATGATTATTACTCTTATTATTATCAATCTAACTCATATTATTAGCCATATTATGCTTATACGATCGATAGAACGACAATTACTATACTTATTACACTCACTGTTATCAATCTAACTCATATTATTAGCCATATTATGCTTATATGATCGATAGGATGACAATTACTATACTCATTACTCTTATTATTATCAATCTAACTCATATTATTAGCCATATTATGCTTATATGATCGATACAACGACAATTACTATACTCATTACTCTTATTATTATCAATCTAACTCATATTATTTGCCATATTATGATTTTATGACCGATAGTACGACAATTACTATGCTTATTACTCTTATTATTATCAATCTATCTCATATTATTAGCCATATTATGCTCATATGATCGATAGGACGACAATTACTATACTCATTACTCGTATTATTATCAATCTAACTCATATTATTAGCCATATTATGATTATATGACCGATAGAACGACAATTACTATGATTATTACTCTTATTATTATCAATCTAACTCATATTATTAGCCATATTATGCTTATATGATCGATAGGACGACAATTACTATACTCATTACTCTTATTATTATCAATCTAACTCATATTATTAGAAATATTATGCTTATATGATCGATAGGACGACAATTACTATACTCATTACTCTTATTATTATCAATCTATCTCAAATTATTAGCCATATTATGCTTATATGATCGATAGGACGACAATTACTATACTCATTACTCTTACTATTATCAATCTAACTCATATTACTAGCCATATTATGCTTATATGATCGATAGAACGACAATTACTACACTTATTACACTCACTATTATCAATCTAATTCATGTTATTAACCATATTATGCAGATATGATCGATAGAACGACAAATACTATACTGATTACTCTTATTACTATTAATCTAACTCGTATTATTAGCCATATTATGCTTATATGATCGATAGAACGACAATTACTATGCTTATTACTCTTATTATTATCAATCTAACTCATATTATTTGCCATATTATGATTATATGACCGATAGAACGACAATTACTATGATTATTACTCTTATTATTATCAATCTAACTCATATTATTAGCCATATTATGCTTATACGATCGATAGAACGACAATTACTATACTTATTACACTCACTGTTATCAATCTAACTCATATTATTAGCCATATTATGCTTATATGATCGATAGGATGACAATTACTATACTCATTACTCTTATTATTATCAATCTAACTCATATTATTAGCCATATTATGCTTATATGATCGATACAACGACAATTACTATACTCATTACTCTTATTATTATCAATCTAACTCATATTATTTGCCATATTATGATTTTATGACCGATAGTACGACAATTACTATGCTTATTACTCTTATTATTATCAATCTATCTCATATTATTAGCCATATTATGCTCATATGATCGATAGGACGACAATTACTATACACATTACTCGTATTATTATCAATCTAACTCATATTATTAGCCATATTATGATTATATGACCGATAGAACGACAATTACTATGATTATTACTCTTATTATTATCAATCTAACTCATATTATTAGCCATATTATGCTTATATGATCGATAGTACGACAATTACTATACTCATTACTCTTATTATTATCAACCTAACTCATATTATTAGCCATATTATGCTTATATGATCGATAGAACGACAATTACTATACTTATTACTCGTATTATTATCAATCTAACACATATTATTAGCCATATTATGCTTATATGATCGATAGGATGACAATTACTATACTCAGTACTCTTACTATTATCAATCTAACTCATATTATTAGCCATATTATGCATATATGGTCGATATAACGACAATTAATATACTTATTACTCTTATTATTATCAATCTAACTCATACTATTAGCCATATTATGCTTATATGATCGATAGAACGACAATTACTATACTTATTACACTCACTGTTATCAGTCTAACTCATATTATTAGCCATATTATGGTTATATGACCGATAGAACGACAATTACTATACTTATTACTCTTATTATTATCAAGCTAACTCATATTATTAGCCATATTATGCTTATATGATCGATAGGAAGACAATTACTATGCTCATTACTCTTATTATTATCAATCTAACTCATATTATTAGCCATATTATGCTTATATGATCGATATAACGACAATTACTATACTTATTACACTCACTGTTCTCAATCTAACTCATATTATTAGCCATATTATGGTTATATGACCGATATAACGACAATTACTATACTTATTACACTCACTGTTCTCAATCTAACTCATATTATTAGCCATATTATGGTTATATGACCGATAGAACGACAACTACTATACTTATTACTCTTATTATTATCAATCTAACTCATATTATTAGCCATATTATGCTTATATGATCGATAGAACGACAATTACTATACTTATTACTCTTATTATTATCAATCTAACTCATATTATTAGCCATATTATGCTTATATGATCGATAGAACGACAATTACTATGCTTATTACACTCACTATTATCAATCTAACTCATATTATTAACCATATTATGCAGATATGATCGATAGAACGACAATTACTATACTTTTTACTCTTATTCTTATCAATCTAACTCATATTATTAGCCATATTATGCTTATATGATCGATAGGACGACAATTACTATACTCATTACTCTTATTATTATCAATCTAACTCATATTATTAGCCATATTATGCTCATATGATCGATAGAACGACAATTACTATACTTATTACACCCACTGTTATCAATCCAACTCATATTATTAACCACATTATGCAGATATGATCGATAACACGACAATTACTATACTTATTACTCTTATTATTATCAATCTAACTCAAATTATTAGCCATATTATGCTTATATGATCGATATAACGACAATTACTATCCTCATTTCTCATATTATTATCAATCTAACTCATATTATTAGCCATATTATGCTTATATGATCGATAGAACGACAATTACTACACTTATTACTGTCTTTATTATCAATCTAACTCATATTATTAGCCATATTATGCTTATATGATCGATA
Source organism: Megachile rotundata (assembly GCF_050947335.1). Lineage (NCBI taxonomy): Eukaryota > Metazoa > Arthropoda > Insecta > Hymenoptera > Megachilidae > Megachile > Megachile rotundata. The sequence goes on along the minus strand of NW_027473483.1, from coordinate 220,657 downwards.
GTACGACAATTACTAGACTCATTACTCTTATTATTATCAACCTAATTCATATTATTAGCCATATTATGCTTATATGATCGATAGAACAGCAATTACAATACTCATTACTCTTATTATTATCAATCTAACTCATATTATTAGCCATATTATGCTTATATGATCGATAGGACGACAATTACTACACTCATTACTCTTATTATTATCAATCTAACTCATATTATTAGCCATATTATGCTCATATGATCGATAGAACGACAATTGCTATACTTATTACACTCACTGTTATCAATCCAACTCATATTATTAACCATATTATGCAGATATGATCGATAGAACGACAATTACTATACTCATTACTCTTATTATTATCAATCTAACTCATATTATTAGCCATATTATGCTTACATGATCGATAGAACGAAAATTACTACACTTATTACACTCATTATTATCAATCTAACTCATATTATTAGCCATAGTATGCTCATATGATCGATAGAACGACAATTACTATACTTATTACACTCACTGTTATCAATCTAACTCATATTATTAGCCATATTATGCTTATATGATCGATAGAACGACAATTACTATACTTATTACTCTCATTATTATCAATCTAACTCATATTATTAGCCATATTATGCTTATATGATCGATAGAACGACAATTAGAATACTCATTACTCTCTTTATTATCAATCTAACTCATATTATTAGCCATATTAACTTATATGATCGATAGAACGACAATTACTATACTTATCACACTCACTGTTATCAATCCAACTCATATTATTAACCATATTATGCAGATATGATCGATAGAACGACAATTACTATACTTTTTACTCTTATTCTTATCAATCTAACTCATATTATTAGCCATATTATGCTTATATGATCGATAGGACGACAATTACTATACTCATTACTCTTATTATTATCAATCTAACTCATATTATTAGCCATATTATGCTCATATGATCGATAGAACGACAATTACTATACTTATTACACTCACTGTTATCAATCCAACTCATATTATTAACCACATTATGCAGATATGATCGATAACACGACAATTACTATACTTATTACTCTTATTATTATCAATCTAACTCAAATTATTAGCCATATTATGCTTATATGATCGATATAACGACAATTACTATCCTCATTTCTCATATTATTATCAATCTAACTCATATTATTAGCCATATTATGCTTATATGATCGATAGAACGACAATTACTACACTTATTACTGTCTTTATTATCAATCTAACTCATATTATTAGCCATATTATGCTTATATGATCGATAGTACGACAATTACTAGACTCATTACTCTTATTATTATCAACCTAATTCATATTATTAGCCATATTATGCTTATATGATCGATAGAACAGCAATTACAATACTCATTACTCTTATTATTATCAATCTAACTCATATTATTAGCCATATTATGCTTATATGATCGATAGGACGACAATTACTACACTCATTACTCTTATTATTATCAATCTAACTCATATTATTAGCCATATTATGCTCATATGATCGATAGAACGACAATTGCTATACTTATTACACTCACTGTTATCAATCCAACTCATATTATTAACCATATTATGCAGATATGATCGATAGAACGACAATTACTATACTCATTACTCTTATTATTATCAATCTAACTCATATTATTAGCCATATTATGCTTACATGATCGATAGAACGAAAATTACTACACTTATTACACTCATTATTATCAATCTAACTCATATTATTAGCCATAGTATGCTCATATGATCGATAGAACGACAATTACTATACTTATTACACTCACTGTTATCAATCTAACTCATATTATTAGCCATATTATGCTTATATGATCGATAGAACGACAATTACTATACTTATTACTCTCATTATTATCAATCTAACTCATATTATTAGCCATATTATGCTTATATGATCGATAGAACGACAATTACAATACTCATTACTCTCTTTATTATCAATCTAACTCATATTATTAGCCATATTAACTTATATGATCGATAGAACGACAATTACTATACTTATCACACTCACTGTTATCAATCCAACTCATATTATTAACCATATTATGCAGATATGGTCGATAACACGACAATTACTATACTTATTACTCTTATTATTATCAATCTAACTCAAATTTTTAGCCATATTATGCTTATATGATCGATATAACAACAATTACTATACTCATTTCTCTTATTATTATCAATCTAACTCATATTATTAGCCATATTATGCTTATATGATCGATAGAACGACAATTACTATACTTATTACTCTCTTTATTATCAATCTAACTCATATTATTAGCCATATTATGCTTATATGATCGATAGTACGACAATTACTAGACTCATTACTCTTATTATTATCAACCTAATTCATATTATTAGCCATATTATGCTTATATGATCGATAGAACAGCAATTACAATACTCATTACTCTTATTATTATCAATCTAACTCATATTATTAGCCATATTATGCTTATATGATCGATAGGACGACAATTACTATACTCGTTACTCTTATTATTATCAATCTAACTCATATTATTAGCCATATTATGCTCATATGATCGATAGAACGACAATTACTATACTTATCACACTCACTGTTATCAATCCAACTCATATTATTAACCATATTATGCAGATATGATCGATAACACGACAATTACTATACTTATTACTCTTATTATTATCAATCTAACTCAAATTATTAGCCATATTATGCTTATATGATCGATATAACGACAATTACTATACTTATTACACTCACTGTTATCAATCTAACTCATATTATTAGCCATATTATGCTTATGTGATCGATAGAACGACAATTACTATACTCATTACTCTTATTATTATCAATCTAACTCATATTATTAGCCATATTATGCTTACATGATCGATAGAACGAAAATTACTACACTTATTACACTCATTATTATCAATCTAACTCATATTATTAGCCATAGTATGCTCATATGATCGATAGAACGACAATTACTATACTTATTACACTTACTGTTATCAATCTAACTCATATTATTAGCCATATTATGCTTATATGATCGATAGAACGACAATTACTATACTTATTACTCTCATTATTATCAATCTAACTCATATTATTAGCCATATTATGCTTATATGATCGATAGAACGACAATTACAATACTCATTACTCTCTTTATTATCAATCTAACTCATATTATTAGCCATATTAACTTATATGATCGATAGAACGACAATTACTAGACTCATTACTCTTATTATTATCAACCTAATTCATATTATTAGCCATATTATGCTTATATGATCGATAGGACGACAATTACTATACTTATTACACTCATTATTATCAATCTAGCTCATATTATTAGCCATATTATGCTTATACGGTCGATAGAACGACAATTACTATACTTATTACTCTCATTATTATCAACCTAACTCATTTAATTATCCATATTATGGTTATATGACCGATAGAACAACAATTACTATGCTTATTACTCTTATTATTATCAATCTAACTCATATTATTAGCCATATTATGCTTATATGATCGATAGAACGACAATTACTACACTTATTACACTCACTATTATCAATCTAATTCATGTTATTAACCATATTATGCAGATATGATCGATAGAACGACAAATACTATACTGATTACTCTTATTACTATTAATCTAACTCGTATTATTAGCCATATTATGCTTATATGATCGATAGAACGACAATTACTATGCTTATTACTCTTATTATTATCAATCTAACTCATTTTATTTGCCATATTATGATTATATGACCGATAGAACGACAATTACTATGCTTATTACTCTTATTATTATCAATCTAACTCATATTATTAGCCATATTATACTTATACGGTCGATAGAACGACAATTACTATACTTATTACTCTCATTATTATCAACCTAACTCATATAATTATCCATATTATGGTTATATGACCGATAGAACGACAATTACTATGCTTATTACTCGTATTATTATCAATCTAACTCATATTATTAGCCATATTATGCTTATATGATCGATAGGACAACAATTACTATACTCATTACTCTTACCATTATCAATCTAACTCATATTACTAGCCATATTATGCTCATATGATCGATAGAACGACAATTACTATACTTACTACACTCACTGTTATCAATCCAACTCATCTTATTAACCATATTATGCAGATATGATCGATAGAACGACAATTACTATACTTATTACTCTTATTATTATCAATCTAACTCATATTATTAGCCATATTATGCTTATATGATCGATAGCACGACAATTACTATACTCATTACTCTTATTATTATCAATCCTACTCATATTATTAGCCATATTATGCTTATATGATCGATAGAACGACAATTACTATGCTTATTACACTCACTATTATCAATCTAACTCATATTATTAACCATATTATGCAGATATGATCGATAGAACGACAATTACTATACTTTTTCCTCTTATTCTTATCAATCTAACTCATATTATTAGCCATATTATGCTTATATGATCGATAGGATGACAATTACTATACTCATGACTCTTATTATTATCAATCTAACTCATATTATTAGCCATATTATGCTTATATGATCGATATAACGACAATTACTATACTTATTACACTCACTGTTTTCAATCTAACTCATATTATTAGCCATATTATGGTTATATGACCGATAGAACGACAATTACTATACTTATTACACTCACTATTATCAATCTAACTCATATTATTAGCCATATTATGCTTATATGATCGATGTAACGACAATTACTATACTTATTACACTCACTGTTATCAATCTATCTCATATTATTAGCCATATTATGGTTATATGACCGATAGTACGACAATTACTATACTTATTACTCTTATTATTATCAATCTAACTCATATTATTAGCCATATTATGCTTATATGATCGATAGGACGACAATTACTATACTCATTACTCTTATTATTATCAATCTAACTCATATTATTAGCCATATTATGCTTATATGATCGATAGGAAGACAATTACTATACTCATTACTCTTATTATTATCAATCTAACTCATATTATTAGCCATATTATGCTTATACGATCGATAGAACGACAATTACTATACTTATTACTCTCATTATTATCAATCTAACTCATACAATTAGCCATATTATGGTTATATGACCGATAGAACGACAATTACTATGCTTATTACTCTTACTATTATCAATCTAACTCATATTATTAGCCATATTATGCTTATATGATCGATAGGACGACAATTACTATACTCATTACTCTTATTATTATCAATCTAACTCATATTATTAGCCATATTATGCTTATATGACCGATAGAACGACAATTACTATGCTTATTACTCTTATTATTATCAATCTATCTCATATTATTAGCCATATTATGCTTATATGATCGATAGGACGACAATTACTATACTCATTACTCTTATTATTATCAATCTAACTCATATTATTAGCCATATTATGCTTATATGATCGATACAACGACAATTACTATACTCATTACTCTTATTATTATCAATCTAACTCATATTATTAGCTATGTTATGCTTATATGATCGATAGAACGACAATTACTATACTTATTACTCTCATTATTAACAATCTAATTCATATTATTAGCCATATTATGGTTATATGACCGATAGAACGACAATTACTATACTTATTACTCTTATTAATATCAATCTAACTCATATTATTAGCCATATTATGCCTATATGATCGATAGGACGACAATTACTATACTCATTACTCTTATTATTATCAATCTAACTCATATTATTAGCCATATTATGCTTATATGATCGATAGGACGACAATTACTATACTCATTACTCTTATTATTATCAATCTAACTCATATTATTAGCCATATTATGCTTATATGATCGATAGGACGACAATTACTATACTCATTACTCTTATTATTATCAATCTATCTCAAATTATTAGCCATATTATGCTTATGTGTCGATAGAACGACAATTACTAGACTCATTACTCTTATTATTATCAACCTAATTCATATTATTAGCCATATTATGCTTATATGATCGATAGGACGACAATTACTATACTTATTACACTCATTATTATCAATCTAGCTCATATTATTAGCCATATTATGCTTATACGGTCGATAGAACGACAATTACTATACTTATTACTCTCATTATTATCAACCTAACTCATTTAATTATCCATATTATGGTTATATGACCGATAGAACAACAATTACTATGCTTATTACTCTTATTATTATCAATCTAACTCATATTATTAGCCATATTATGCTTATATGATCGATAGAACGACAATTACTACACTTATTACACTCACTATTATCAATCTAATTCATGTTATTAACCATATTATGCAGATATGATCGATAGAACGACAAATACTATACTGATTACTCTTATTACTATTAATCTAACTCGTATTATTAGCCATATTATGCTTATATGATCGATAGAACGACAATTACTATGCTTATTACTCTTATTATTATCAATCTAACTCATTTTATTTGCCATATTATGATTATATGACCGATAGAACGACAATTACTATGCTTATTACTCTTATTATTATCAATCTAACTCATATTATTAGCCATATTATACTTATACGGTCGATAGAACGACAATTACTATACTTATTACTCTCATTATTATCAACCTAACTCATATAATTATCCATATTATGGTTATATGACCGATAGAACGACAATTACTATGCTTATTACTCGTATTATTATCAATCTAACTCATATTATTAGCCATATTATGCTTATATGATCGATAGGACGACAATTACTATACTCATTACTCTTATTATTATCAATCTAACTCATATTATTAGCCATATTATGCTTATATGATCGATAGGAAGACAATTACTATACTCATTACTCTTATTATTATCAATCTAACTCATATTATTAGCCATATTATGCTTATACGATCGATAGAACGACAATTACTATACTTATTACTCTCATTATTATCAATCTAACTCATACAATTAGCCATATTATGGTTATATGACCGATAGAACGACAATTACTATGCTTATTACTCTTACTATTATCAATCTAACTCATATTATTAGCCATATTATGCTTATATGATCCATAGGACGACAATTACTATACTCATTACTCTTATTATTATCAATCTAACTCATATTATTAGCCATATTATGCTTATATGACCGATAGAACGACAATTACTATGCTTATTACTCTTATTATTATCAATCTATCTCATATTATTAGCCATATTATGCTTATATGATCGATAGGACGACAATTACTATACTCATTACTCTTATTATTATCAATCTAACTCATATTATTAGCCATATTATGCTTATATGATCGATACAACGACAATTACTATACTCATTACTCTTATTATTATCAATCTAACTCATATTATTAGCTATGTTATGCTTATATGATCGATAGAACGACAATTACTATACTTATTACTCTCATTATTATCAATCTAACTCATATTATTAGCCATATTATGCTTATATGATCGATAGAACGACAATTACAATACTCATTACTCTCTTTATTATCAATCTAACTCATATTATTAGCCATATTAACTTATATGATCGATAGAACGACAATTACTAGACTCATTACTCTTATTATTATCAACCTAATTCATATTATTAGCCATATTATGCTTATATGATCGATAGGACGACAATTACTATACTTATTACACTCATTATTATCAATCTAGCTCATATTATTAGCCATATTATGCTTATACGGTCGATAGAACGACAATTACTATACTTATTACTCTCATTATTATCAACCTAACTCATTTAATTATCCATATTATGGTTATATGACCGATAGAACAACAATTACTATGCTTATTACTCTTATTATTATCAATCTAACTCATATTATTAGCCATATTATGCTTATATGATCGATATAACGACAATTACTATACTTATTACTCGTATTATTATCAATCTAACTCATACAATTAGCCATATTATGGTTATATGACCGATAGAACGACAATTACTATGCTTATTACTCTTACTATTATCAATCTAACTCATATTATTAGCCATATTATGCTTATATGATCCATAGGACGACAATTACTATACTCATTACTCTTATTATTATCAATCTAACTCATATTATTAGCCATATTATGCTTATATGACCGATAGAACGACAATTACTATGCTTATTACTCTTATTATTATCAATCTATCTCATATTATTAGCCATATTATGCTTATATGATCGATAGGATGACAATTACTATACTCATTACTCTTATTATTATCAATCTAACTCATATTATTAGCCATATTATGCTTATATGATCGATATAACGACAATTACTATACTTATTACTCGTATTATTATCAATCTAACTCATATTATTAGCCATATTATGCTTATATGATCGATAGGACGACAATTACTATACTCATTACTCTTATTATTATCAATCTAACTCATATTATTAGCCATATTATGCTTATATGATCGATAGGCAGACAATTACTATACTCATTACTCTTATTATTATCAATCTAACTCATATTATTAGCCATATTATGCTCATATGATCGATAGAACGACAATTACTATACTTTTTACACTCACTGTTATCAATCCAACTCATATTATTAACCATATTATGCAGATATGATCGATAGAACGACAATTACTATACTTATTACTCTTATTATTATCAATCCAACTCAAATTATTAGCCATATTATGCTTATATGATCGATATAACGTCAATTACTATACTTATTACACTCACTGTTATCAATCTAACTCATATTATTAGCCATATTATGCTTATATGATCGATAGAACGACAATTACTATACTTATTACTCTCATTATTATCAATCTAACTCATATTATTATCCATATTATGCTTATATGATCGATAGAACGACAATTACAATACTCATTACTCTCTTTATTATCAATCTAACTCATATTATTAGCCATATTAACTTATATGATCGATAGAACGACAATTACTAGACTCATTACTCTTATTATTATCAACCTAATTCATATTATTAGCCATATTATGCTTATATGATCGATGTAACGACAATTACTATACTTATTACACTCACTGTTATCAATCTATCTCATATTATTAGCCATATTATGGTTATATGACCGATAGAACGACAATTACTATACTTATTACTCTTATTATTATCAATCTAACTCATATTATTAGCCATATTATGCTTATATGATCGATAGGACGACAATTACTATACTTATTACACTCATTATTATCAATCTAGCTCATATTATTAGCCATATTATGCTTATACGGTCGATAGAACGACAATTACTATACTTATTACTCTCATTATTATCAACCTAACTCATTTAATTATCCATATTATGGTTATATGACCGATAGAACAACAATTACTATGCTTATTACTCTTATTATTATCAATCTAACTCATATTATTAGCCATATTATGCTTATATGATCTATAGAACGACAATTACTACACTTATTACACTCACTATTATCAACCTAATTCATGTTATTAACCATATTATGCAGATATGATCGATAGAACGACAAATACTATACTGATTACTCTTATTACTATTAATCTAACTCGTATTATTAGCCATATTATGCTTATATGATCGATAGAACGACAATTACTATGCTTATTACTCTTATTATTATCAATCTAACTCATTTTATTTGTCATATTATGATTATATGACCGATAGAACGACAATTACTATGCTTATTACTCTTATTATTATCAATCTAACTCATATTATTAGCCATATTATACTTATACGGTCGATAGAACGACAATTACTATACTTATTACTCTCATTATTATCAACCTAACTCATATAATTATCCATATTATGGTTATATGACCGACAGAACGACAATTACTATGCTTATTACTCGTATTATTATCAATCTAACTCATATTATTAGCCATATTATGCTTATATGATCGATAGGACGACAATTACTATACTCATTACTCTTACCATTATCAATCTAACTCATATTACTAGCCATATTATGCTCATATGATCGATAGAACGACAATTACTATACTTACTACACTCACTGTTATCAATCCAACTCATCTTATTAACCATATTATGCAGATATGATCGATAGAACGACAATTACTATACTTATTACTCTTATTATTATCAATCTAACTCATATTATTAGCCATATTATGCTTATATGATCGATAGCACGACAATTACTATACTCATTACTCTTATTATTATCAATCCAACTCATATTATTAGCCATATTATGCTTATACGGTCGATAGAACGACAATTACTATACTTATTACTCTCATTATTATCAACCTAACTCATTTAATTATCCATATTATGGTTATATGACCGATAGAACAACAATTACTATGCTTATTACTCTTATTATTATCAATCTAACTCATATTATTAGCCATATTATGCTTATATGATCTATAGGACGACAATTACTATACTCATTACTCTTATTATTATCAATCTAACTCATATTATTAGCCATATTATGCTTATATGATCGATGTAACGACAATTACTATACTTATTACACTCACTGTTATCAATCTATCTCATATTATTAGCCATATTATGGTTATATGACCGATAGAACGACAATTACTATACTTATTACTCTTATTATTATCAATCTAACTCATATTATTAGCCATATTATGCTTATATGATCGATAGGACGACAATTACTATACTCATTACTCTTATTATTATCAATCTAACTCATATTATTAGCCATATTATGCTTATATGATCGATAGGAAGACAATTACTATACTCATTACTCTTATTATTATCAATCTAACTCATATTATTAGCCATATTATGCTTATACGATCGATAGAACGACAATTACTATACTTATTACTCTCATTATTATCAATCTAACTCATACAATTAGCCATATTATGGTTATATGACCGATAGAACGACAATTACTATGCTTATTACTCTTACTATTATCAATCTAACTCATATTATTAGCCATATTATGCTTATATGATCCATAGGACGACAATTACTATACTCATTACTCTTATTATTATCAATCTAACTCATATTATTAGCCATATTATGCTTATATGACCGATAGAACGACAATTACTATGCTTATTACTCTTATTATTATCAATCTATCTCATATTATTAGCCATATTATGCTTATATGATCGATAGGACGACAATTACTATACTCATTACTCTTATTATTATCAATCTAACTCATATTATTAGCCATATTATGCTTATATGATCGATACAACGACAATTACTATACTCATTACTCTTATTATTATCAATCTAACTCATATTATTAGCTATGTTATGCTTATATGATCGATAGAACGACAATTACTATACTTATTACTCTCATTATTATCAATCTAACTCATATTATTAGCCATATTATGCTTATATGATCGATAGAACGACAATTACAATACTCACTACTCTCTTTATTATCAATCTAACTCATATTATTAGCCATATTAACTTATATGATCGATAGAACGACAATTACTAGACTCATTACTCTTATTATTATCAACCTAATTCATATTATTAGCCATATTATGCTTATATGATCGATAGGACGACAATTACTATACTTATTACACTCATTATTATCAATCTAGCTCATATTATTAGCCATATTATGCTTATACGGTCGATAGAACGACAATTACTATACTTATTACTCTCATTATTATCAACCTAACTCATTTAATTATCCATATTATGGTTATATGACCGATAGAACAACAATTACTATGCTTATTACTCTTATTATTATCAATCTAACTCATATTATTAGCCATATTATGCTTATATGATCGATAGAACGACAATTACTACACTTATTACACTCACTATTATCAATCTAATTCATGTTATTAACCATATTATGCAGATATGATCGATAGAACGACAAATACTATACTGATTACTCTTATTACTATTAATCTAACTCGTATTATTAGCCATATTATGCTTATATGATCGATAGAACGACAATTACTATGCTTATTACTCTTATTATTATCAATCTAACTCATTTTATTTGCCATATTATGATTATATGACCGATAGAACGACAATTACTATGCTTATTACTCTTATTATTATCAATCTAACTCATATTATTAGCCATATTATACTTATACGGTCGATAGAACGACAATTACTATACTTATTACTCTCATTATTATCAACCTAACTCATATAATTATCCATATTATGGTTATATGACCGATAGAACGACAATTACTATGCTTATTACTCGTATTATTATCAATCTAACTCATATTATTAGCCATATTATGCTTATATGATCGATAGGACGACAATTACTATACTCATTACTCTTATTATTATCAATCTAACTCATATTATTAGCCATATTATGCTTATATGATCGATAGGAAGACAATTACTATACTCATTACTCTTATTATTATCAATCTAACTCATATTATTAGCCATATTATGCTTATACGATCGATAGAACGACAATTACTATACTTATTACTCTCATTATTATCAATCTAACTCATACAATTAGCCATATTATGGTTATATGACCGATAGAACGACAATTACTATGCTTATTACTCTTACTATTATCAATCTAACTCATATTATTAGCCATATTATGCTTATATGATCCATAGGACGACAATTACTATACTCATTACTCTTATTATTATCAATCTAACTCATATTATTAGCCATATTATGCTTATATGACCGATAGAACGACAATTACTATGCTTATTACTCTTATTATTATCAATCTATCTCATATTATTAGCCATATTATGCTTATATGATCGATAGGACGACAATTACTATACTCATTACTCTTATTATTATCAATCTAACTCATATTATTAGCCATATTATGCTTATATGATCGATACAACGACAATTACTATACTCATTACTCTTATTATTATCAATCTAACTCATATTATTAGCTATGTTATGCTTATATGATCGATAGAACGACAATTACTATACTTATTACTCTCATTATTATCAATCTAACTCATATTATTAGCCATATTATGCTTATATGATCGATAGAACGACAATTACAATACTCATTACTCTCTTTATTATCAATCTAACTCATATTATTAGCCATATTAACTTATATGATCGATAGAACGACAATTACTAGACTCATTACTCTTATTATTATCAACCTAATTCATATTATTAGCCATATTATGCTTATATGATCGATAGGACGACAATTACTATACTTATTACACTCATTATTATCAATCTAGCTCATATTATTAGCCATATTATGCTTATACGGTCGATAGAACGACAATTACTATACTTATTACTCTCATTATTATCAACCTAACTCATTTAATTATCCATATTATGGTTATATGACCGATAGAACAACAATTACTATGCTTATTACTCTTATTATTATCAATCTAACTCATATTATTAGCCATATTATGCTTATATGATCGATATAACGACAATTACTATACTTATTACTCGTATTATTATCAATCTAACTCATACAATTAGCCATATTATGGTTATATGACCGATAGAACGACAATTACTATGCTTATTACTCTTACTATTATCAATCTAACTCATATTATTAGCCATATTATGCTTATATGATCCATAGGACGACAATTACTATACTCATTACTCTTATTATTATCAATCTAACTCATATTATTAGCCATATTATGCTTATATGACCGATAGAACGACAATTACTATGCTTATTACTCTTATTATTATCAATCTATCTCATATTATTAGCCATATTATGCTTATATGATCGATAGGATGACAATTACTATACTCATTACTCTTATTATTATCAATCTAACTCATATTATTAGCCATATTATGCTTATATGATCGATATAACGACAATTACTATACTTATTACTCGTATTATTATCAATCTAACTCATATTATTAGCCATATTATGCTTATATGATCGATAGGACGACAATTACTATACTCATTACTCTTATTATTATCAATCTAACTCATATTATTAGCCATATTATGCTTATATGATCGATAGGCAGACAATTACTATACTCATTACTCTTATTATTATCAATCTAACTCATATTATTAGCCATATTATGCTCATATGATCGATAGAACGACAATTACTATACTTTTTACACTCACTGTTATCAATCCAACTCATATTATTAACCATATTATGCAGATATGATCGATAGAACGACAATTACTATACTTATTACTCTTATTATTATCAATCTAACTCAAATTATTAGCCATATTATGCTTATATGATCGATATAACGTCAATTACTATACTTATTACACTCACTGTTATCAATCTAACTCATATTATTAGCCATATTATGCTTATATGATCGATAGAACGACAATTACTATACTTATTACTCTCATTATTATCAATCTAACTCATATTATTAGCCATATTATGCTTATATGATCGATAGAACGACAATTACAATACTCATTACTCTCTTTATTATCAATCTAACTCATATTATTAGCCATATTAACTTATATGATCGATAGAACGACAATTACTAGACTCATTACTCTTATTATTATCAACCTAATTCATATTATTAGCCATATTATGCTTATATGATCGATGTAACGACAATTACTATACTTATTACACTCACTGTTATCAATCTATCTCATATTATTAGCCATATTATGGTTATATGACCGATAGAACGACAATTACTATACTTATTACTCTTATTATTATCAATCTAACTCATATTATTAGCCATATTATGCTTATATGATCGATAGGACGACAATTACTATACTTATTACACTCATTATTATCAATCTAGCTCATATTATTAGCCATATTATGCTTATACGGTCGATAGAACGACAATTACTATACTTATTACTCTCATTATTATCAACCTAACTCATTTAATTATCCATATTATGGTTATATGACCGATAGAACAACAATTACTATGCTTATTACTCTTATTATTATCAATCTAACTCATATTATTAGCCATATTATGCTTATATGATCTATAGAACGACAATTACTACACTTATTACACTCACTATTATCAACCTAATTCATGTTATTAACCATATTATGCAGATATGATCGATAGAACGACAAATACTATACTGATTACTCTTATTACTATTAATCTAACTCGTATTATTAGCCATATTATGCTTATATGATCGATAGAACGACAATTACTATGCTTATTACTCTTATTATTATCAATCTAACTCATTTTATTTGTCATATTATGATTATATGACCGATAGAACGACAATTACTATGCTTATTACTCTTATTATTATCAATCTAACTCATATTATTAGCCATATTATACTTATACGGTCGATAGAACGACAATTACTATACTTATTACTCTCATTATTATCAACCTAACTCATATAATTATCCATATTATGGTTATATGACCGACAGAACGACAATTACTATGCTTATTACTCGTATTATTATCAATCTAACTCATATTATTAGCCATATTATGCTTATATGATCGATAGGACGACAATTACTATACTCATTACTCTTACCATTATCAATCTAACTCATATTACTAGCCATATTATGCTCATATGATCGATAGAACGACAATTACTATACTTACTACACTCACTGTTATCAATCCAACTCATCTTATTAACCATATTATGCAGATATGATCGATAGAACGACAATTACTATACTTATTACTCTTATTATTATCAATCTAACTCATATTATTAGCCATATTATGCTTATATGATCGATAGCACGACAATTACTATACTCATTACTCTTATTATTATCAATCCAACTCATATTATTAGCCATATTATGCTTATATGATCGATAGAACGACAATTACTATGCTTATTACACTCACTATTATCAATCTAACTCATATTATTAACCATATTATGCAGATATGATCGATAGAACGACAATTACTATACTTTTTCCTCCTATTCTTATCAATCTAACTCATATTATTAGCCATATTATGCTTATATGATCGATAGGATGACAATTACTATACTCATGACTCTTATTATTATCAATCTAACTCATATTATTAGCCATATTATGCTTATATGATCGATATAACGACAATTACTATACTTATTACACTCACTGTTTTCAATCTAACTCATATTATTAGCCATATTATGGTTATATGACCGATAGAACGACAATTACTATACTTATTACACTCACTATTATCAATCTAACTCATATTATTAGCCATATTATGGTTATATGACCGATAGAACTACAATTACTATACTTACTACACTCACTATTATCAATCTAACTCATATTATTAGCCATATTATGGTTATATGACCGATAGAACGACAATTACTATACTTATTACTCTTATTATTATCAATCTAACTCATATTATTAGCCATATTATGCTTATATGATCGATAGGACGACAATTACTATACTCATTACTCTTATTATTATCAATCTAACTCATATTATTAGCCATATTATGCTTATATGATCGATGTAACGACAATTACTATACTTATTACACTCACTGTTATCAATCTATCTCATATTATTAGCCATATTATGGTTATATGACCGATAGAACGACAATTACTATACTTATTACTCTTATTATTATCAATCTAACTCATATTATTAGCCATATTATGCTTATATGATCGATAGGACGACAATTACTATACTCATTACTCTTATTATTATCAATCTAACTCATATTATTAGCCATATTATGCTTATATGATCGATAGGAAGACAATTACTATACTCATTACTCTTATTATTATCAATCTAACTCATATTATTAGCCATATTATGCTTATACGATCGATAGAACGACAATTACTATACTTATTACTCCCATTATTATCAATCTAACTCATACAATTAGCCATATTATGGTTATATGACCGATAGAACGACAATTACTATGCTTATTACTCTTACTATTATCAATCTAACTCATATTATTAGCCATATTATGCTTATATGATCCATAGGACGACAATTACTATACTCATTACTCTTATTATTATCAATCTAACTCATATTATTAGCCATATTATGCTTATATGACCGATAGAACGACAATTACTATGCTTATTACTCTTATTATTATCAATCTATCTCATATTATTAGCCATATTATGCTTATATGATCGATAGGACGACAATTACTATACTCATTACTCTTATTATTATCAATCTAACTCATATTATTAGCCATATTATGCTTATATGATCGATACAACGACAATTACTATACTCATTACTCTTATTATTATCAATCTAACTCATATTATTAGCTATGTTATGCTTATATGATCGATAGAACGACAATTACTATACTTATTACTCTCATTATTATCAATCTAACTCATATTATTAGCCATATTATGCTTATATGATCGATAGAACGACAATTACAATACTCATTACTCTCTTTATTATCAATCTGACTCATATTATTAGCCATATTAACTTATATGATCGATAGAACGACAATTACTATGCTTATTACTCTTATTATTATCAATCTAACTCATTTTATTTGCCATATTATGATTATATGACCGATAGAACGACAATTACTATGCTTATTACTCTTATTATTATCAATCTAACTCATATTATTAGCCATATTATACTTATACGGTCGATAGAACGACAATTACTATACTTATTACTCTCATTATTATCAACCTAACTCATATAATTATCCATATTATGGTTATATGACCGATAGAACGACAATTACTATGCTTATTACTCGTA
Source organism: Megachile rotundata (assembly GCF_050947335.1). NCBI lineage: Eukaryota > Metazoa > Arthropoda > Insecta > Hymenoptera > Megachilidae > Megachile > Megachile rotundata. The sequence continues at coordinate 202,543 of NW_027473483.1, read as the reverse complement.
TTATTATCAATCTAACTCATATTATTGGCCATATTATGCTTATATGATCGATAGGAAGACAATTACTATGCTCATTACTCTTATTATTATCAATCTAACTCATATTATTAGCCATATTATGCTTATATGATCGATATAACGACAATTACTATACTTATTACACTCACTGTTCTCAATCTAACTCATATTATTAGCCATATTATGGTTATATGACCGATATAACGACAATTACTATACTTATTACACTCACTGTTCTCAATCTAACTCATATTATTAGCCATATTATGGTTATATGACCGATAGAACGACAACTACTATACTTATTACTCTTATTATTATCAATCTAACTCATATTATTAGCCATATTATGCTTATATGATCGATAGAACGACAATTACTATACTTATTACTCTTATTATTATCAATCTAACTCATATTATTAGCCATATTATGCTTATATGATCGATAGAACGACAATTACTATGCTTATTACACTCACTATTATCAATCTAACTCATATTATTAACCATATTATGCAGATATGATCGATAGAACGACAATTACTATACTTATTACTCTTATTATTATCAATCTAACTCATATTATTAGCCATATTATGCTTATATGATCGATAGAACGACAATTACTATGCTTATTACACTCACTATTATCAATCTAACTCATATTATTAACCATATTATGCAGATATGATCGATAGAACGACATTTACTATACTTTTTACTCTTATTCTTATCAATCTAACTCATATTATTAGCCATATTATGCTTATATGATCGATAGGATGACAATTACTATACTCATTACTCTTATTATTATCAATCTAACTCATATTATTAGCCATATTATGCTTATATGATCGATATAACGACAATTACTATACTTATTACACTCACTATTATCAATCTAACTCATATTATTAGCCATATGATGGTTATATGACCGATAGAACGACAATTACTATACTTATTACACTCACTGTTATCAATCTAATTCATGTTATTAACCATATTATGCAAATATGATCGATAGAACGACAAATACTATACTGATTACTCTTATTACTATTAATCTAACTCGTATTATTAGCCATATTATGCTTATATGATCGATAGAACGACAATTACTATGCTTATTACTCTTATTATTATCAATCTAACTCATATTATTTGCCATATTATGATTATATGACCGATAGAACGACAATTACTACGATTATTACTCTTATTATTATCAATCTAACTCATATTATTAGCCATATTATGCTTATACGATCGATAGAACGACAATTACTGTACTTATTACACTCACTGTTATCAATCTAACTCATATTATTAGCCATATTATGCTTATATGATCGATAGAACGACAACTACTATACTTATTACTCTTATTATTATCAATCTAACTCATATTATTAGCCATATTATGCTTATATGATCGATAGAACGACAATTACTATACTTATTACTCTTATTATTATCAATCTAACTCATATTATTAGCCATATTATGCTTATATGATCGATAGAACGACAATTACTATGCTTATTACACTCACTATTATCAATCTAACTCATATTATTAACCATATTATGCAGATATGATCGATAGAACGACAATTACTATACTTTTTACTCTTATTCTTATCAATCTAACTCATATTATTAGCCATATTATGCTTATATGATCGATAGGACGACAATTACTATACTCATTACTCTTATTATTATCAATTTAACTCATATTATTAGCCATATTATGCTTATATGATCGATAGGATGACAATTACTATACTCATTACTCTTATTATTATCAATCTAACTCATATTATTAGCCATATTATGCTTATATGACCGATAGAACGACAATTACTATGATTATTACTCTTATTATTATCAATCTAACTCATATTATTAGCCATATTATGCTTATATGATCGATAGTACGACAATTACTATACTCATTACTCTTACCATTATCAATCTAACTCATATTACTAGCCATATTATGCTCATATGATCGATAGAACGACAATTACTATACTTACTACACTCACTGTTATCAATCCAACTCATCTTATTAACCATATTATGCAGATATGATCGATAGAACGACAATTACTATACTTATTACTCTTATTATTATCAATCTAACTCATATTATTAGCCATATTATGCTTATATGATCGATAGCACGACAATTACTATACTCATTACTCTTATTATTATCAATCCAACTCATATTATTAGCCATATTATGCTTATATGATCGATAGAACGACAATTACTATGCTTATTACACTCACTATTATCAATCTAACTCATATTATTAACCATATTATGCAGATATGATCGATAGAACGACAATTACTATACTTTTTCCTCCTATTCTTATCAATCTAACTCATATTATTAGCCATATTATGCTTATATGATCGATAGGATGACAATTACTATACTCATGACTCTTATTATTATCAATCTAACTCATATTATTAGCCATATTATGCTTATATGATCGATATAACGACAATTACTATACTTATTACACTCACTGTTTTCAATCTAACTCATATTATTAGCCATATTATGGTTATATGACCGATAGAACGACAATTACTATACTTATTACACTCACTATTATCAATCTAACTCATATTATTAGCCATATTATGGTTATATGACCGATAGAACTACAATTACTATACTTACTACACTCACTATTATCAATCTAACTCATATTATTAGCCATATTATGGTTATATGACCGATAGAACGACAATTACTATACTTATTACTCTTATTATTATCAATCTAACTCATATTATTAGCCATATTATGCTTATATGATCGATAGGACGACAATTACTATACTCATTACTCTTATTATTATCAATCTAACTCATATTATTAGCCATATTATGCTTATATGATCGATGTAACGACAATTACTATACTTATTACACTCACTGTTATCAATCTATCTCATATTATTAGCCATATTATGGTTATATGACCGATAGAACGACAATTACTATACTTATTACTCTTATTATTATCAATCTAACTCATATTATTAGCCATATTATGCTTATATGATCGATAGGACGACAATTACTATACTCATTACTCTTATTATTATCAATCTAACTCATATTATTAGCCATATTATGCTTATATGATCGATAGGAAGACAATTACTATACTCATTACTCTTATTATTATCAATCTAACTCATATTATTAGCCATATTATGCTTATACGATCGATAGAACGACAATTACTATACTTATTACTCCCATTATTATCAATCTAACTCATACAATTAGCCATATTATGGTTATATGACCGATAGAACGACAATTACTATGCTTATTACTCTTACTATTATCAATCTAACTCATATTATTAGCCATATTATGCTTATATGATCCATAGGACGACAATTACTATACTCATTACTCTTATTATTATCAATCTAACTCATATTATTAGCCATATTATGCTTATATGACCGATAGAACGACAATTACTATGCTTATTACTCTTATTATTATCAATCTATCTCATATTATTAGCCATATTATGCTTATATGATCGATAGGACGACAATTACTATACTCATTACTCTTATTATTATCAATCTAACTCATATTATTAGCCATATTATGCTTATATGATCGATACAACGACAATTACTATACTCATTACTCTTATTATTATCAATCTAACTCATATTATTAGCTATGTTATGCTTATATGATCGATAGAACGACAATTACTATACTTATTACTCTCATTATTATCAATCTAACTCATATTATTAGCCATATTATGCTTATATGATCGATAGAACGACAATTACAATACTCATTACTCTCTTTATTATCAATCTGACTCATATTATTAGCCATATTAACTTATATGATCGATAGAACGACAATTACTATGCTTATTACTCTTATTATTATCAATCTAACTCATTTTATTTGCCATATTATGATTATATGACCGATAGAACGACAATTACTATGCTTATTACTCTTATTATTATCAATCTAACTCATATTATTAGCCATATTATACTTATACGGTCGATAGAACGACAATTACTATACTTATTACTCTCATTATTATCAACCTAACTCATATAATTATCCATATTATGGTTATATGACCGATAGAACGACAATTACTATGCTTATTACTCGTATTATTATCAATCTAACTCATATTATTGGCCATATTATGCTTATATGATCGATAGGAAGACAATTACTATGCTCATTACTCTTATTATTATCAATCTAACTCATATTATTAGCCATATTATGCTTATATGATCGATATAACGACAATTACTATACTTATTACACTCACTGTTCTCAATCTAACTCATATTATTAGCCATATTATGGTTATATGACCGATATAACGACAATTACTATACTTATTACACTCACTGTTCTCAATCTAACTCATATTATTAGCCATATTATGGTTATATGACCGATAGAACGACAACTACTATACTTATTACTCTTATTATTATCAATCTAACTCATATTATTAGCCATATTATGCTTATATGATCGATAGAACGACAATTACTATACTTATTACTCTTATTATTATCAATCTAACTCATATTATTAGCCATATTATGCTTATATGATCGATAGAACGACAATTACTATGCTTATTACACTCACTATTATCAATCTAACTCATATTATTAACCATATTATGCAGATATGATCGATAGAACGACAATTACTATACTTATTACTCTTATTATTATCAATCTAACTCATATTATTAGCCATATTATGCTTATATGATCGATAGAACGACAATTACTATGCTTATTACACTCACTATTATCAATCTAACTCATATTATTAACCATATTATGCAGATATGATCGATAGAACGACATTTACTATACTTTTTACTCTTATTCTTATCAATCTAACTCATATTATTAGCCATATTATGCTTATATGATCGATAGGATGACAATTACTATACTCATTACTCTTATTATTATCAATCTAACTCATATTATTAGCCATATTATGCTTATATGATCGATATAACGACAATTACTATACTTATTACACTCACTATTATCAATCTAACTCATATTATTAGCCATATGATGGTTATATGACCGATAGAACGACAATTACTATACTTATTACACTCACTGTTATCAATCTAATTCATGTTATTAACCATATTATGCAAATATGATCGATAGAACGACAAATACTATACTGATTACTCTTATTACTATTAATCTAACTCGTATTATTAGCCATATTATGCTTATATGATCGATAGAACGACAATTACTATGCTTATTACTCTTATTATTATCAATCTAACTCATATTATTTGCCATATTATGATTATATGACCGATAGAACGACAATTACTACGATTATTACTCTTATTATTATCAATCTAACTCATATTATTAGCCATATTATGCTTATACGATCGATAGAACGACAATTACTGTACTTATTACACTCACTGTTATCAATCTAACTCATATTATTAGCCATATTATGCTTATATGATCGATAGAACGACAACTACTATACTTATTACTCTTATTATTATCAATCTAACTCATATTATTAGCCATATTATGCTTATATGATCGATAGAACGACAATTACTATACTTATTACTCTTATTATTATCAATCTAACTCATATTATTAGCCATATTATGCTTATATGATCGATAGAACGACAATTACTATGCTTATTACACTCACTATTATCAATCTAACTCATATTATTAACCATATTATGCAGATATGATCGATAGAACGACAATTACTATACTTTTTACTCTTATTCTTATCAATCTAACTCATATTATTAGCCATATTATGCTTATATGATCGATAGGACGACAATTACTATACTCATTACTCTTATTATTATCAATTTAACTCATATTATTAGCCATATTATGCTTATATGATCGATAGGATGACAATTACTATACTCATTACTCTTATTATTATCAATCTAACTCATATTATTAGCCATATTATGCTTATATGACCGATAGAACGACAATTACTATGATTATTACTCTTATTATTATCAATCTAACTCATATTATTAGCCATATTATGCTTATATGATCGATAGTACGACAATTACTATACTCATTACTCTTATTATTATCAATCTAACTCATATTATTAGCCATATTATGCATATATGGTCGATATAACGACAATTAATATACTTATTACTCTTATTATTATCAATCTAACTCATACTATTAGCCATATTATGCTTATATGATCGATAGAACGACAATTACTATACTTATTACACTCACTGTTATCAATCTAACTCATATTATTAGCCATATTATGGTTATATGACCGATAGAACGACAATTACTATACTTATTACTCTTATTATTATCAAGCTAACTCATATTATTAGCCATATTATGTTTATATGATCGATAGGAAGACAATTACTATGCTCATTACTCTTATTATTATCAATCTAACTCATATTATTAGCCATATTATGCTTATATGATCGATATAACGACAATTACTATACTTATTACACTCACTGTTCTCAATCTAACTCATATTATTAGCCATATTATGGTTATATGACCGATATAACGACAATTACTATACTTATTACACTCACTGTTCTCAATCTAACTCATATTATTAGCCATATTATGGTTATATGACCGATAGAACGACAACTACTATACTTATTACTCTTATTATTATCAATCTAACTCATATTATTAGCCATATTATGCTTATATGATCGATAGAACGACAATTACTATACTTATTACTCTTATTATTATCAATCTAACTCATATTATTAGCCATATTATGCTTATATGATCGATAGAACGACAATTACTATGCTTATTACACTCACTATTATCAATCTAACTCATATTATTAACCATATTATGCAGATATGATCGATAGAACGACAATTACTATACTTTTTACTCTTATTCTTATCAATCTAACTCATATTATTAGCCATATTATGCTTATATGATCGATAGGACGACAATTACTATACTCATTACTCTTATTATTATCAATCTAACTCATATTATTAGCCATATTATGCTCATATGATCGATAGAACGACAAGTACTATACTTATTACACTCACTGTTATCAATCCAACTCATATTATTAACCATATTATGCAGATATGATCGATAACACGACAATTACTATACTTATTACTCTTATTATTATCAATCTAACTCAAATTATTAGCCATATTATGCTTATATGATCGATAGAACGACAATTACTATACTTATTACTCTTATTATTATCAATCTAACTCATATTATTAGCCATATTATGCTTATATGATCGATAGAACGACAATTACTATGCTTATTACACTCACTATTATCAATCTAACTCATATTATTAACCATATTATGCAGATATGATCGATAGAACGACAATTACTATACTTTTTACTCTTATTCTTATCAATCTAACTCATATTATTAGCCATATTATGCTTATATGATCGATAGGACGACAATTACTATACTCATTACTCTTATTATTATCAATTTAACTCATATTATTAGCCATATTATGCTTATATGATCGATAGGATGACAATTACTATACTCATTACTCTTATTATTATCAATCTAACTCATATTATTAGCCATATTATGCTTATATGACCGATAGAACGACAATTACTATGATTATTACTCTTATTATTATCAATCTAACTCATATTATTAGCCATATTATGCTTATATGATCGATAGTACGACAATTACTATACTCATTACTCTTATTATTATCAATCTAACTCATATTATTAGCCATATTATGCATATATGGTCGATATAACGACAATTAATATACTTATTACTCTTATTATTATCAATCTAACTCATACTATTAGCCATATTATGCTTATATGATCGATAGAACGACAATTACTATACTTATTACACTCACTGTTATCAATCTAACTCATATTATTAGCCATATTATGGTTATATGACCGATAGAACGACAATTACTATACTTATTACTCTTATTATTATCAAGCTAACTCATATTATTAGCCATATTATGCTTATATGATCGATAGGAAGACAATTACTATGCTCATTACTCTTATTATTATCAATCTAACTCATATTATTAGCCATATTATGCTTATATGATCGATATAACGACAATTACTATACTTATTACACTCACTGTTCTCAATCTAACTCATATTATTAGCCATATTATGGTTATATGACCGATATAACGACAATTACTATACTTATTACACTCACTGTTCTCAATCTAACTCATATTATTAGCCATATTATGGTTATATGACCGATAGAACGACAACTACTATACTTATTACTCTTATTATTATCAATCTAACTCATATTATTAGCCATATTATGCTTATATGATCGATAGAACGACAATTACTATACTTATTACTCTTATTATTATCAATCTAACTCATATTATTAGCCATATTATGCTTATATGATCGATAGAACGACAATTACTATGCTTATTACACTCACTATTATCAATCTAACTCATATTATTAACCATATTATGCAGATATGATCGATAGAACGACAATTACTATACTTTTTACTCTTATTCTTATCAATCTAACTCATAATTTAGCCATATTATGCTTATATGATCGATAGGACGACAATTACTATACTCATTACTCTTATTATTATCAATCTAACTCATATTATTAGCCATATTATGCTCATATGATCGATAGAACGACAATTACTATACTTATTACACTCACTGTTATCAATCCAACTCATATTATTAACCATATTATGCAGATATGATCGATAACACGACAATTACTATACTTATTACTCTTATTATTATCAATCTAACTCAAATTATTAGCCATATTATGCTTATATGATCGATATAACGACAATTACTATCCTCATTTCTCTTATTATTATCAATCTAACTCATATTATTAGCCATATTATGCTTATATGATCGATAGAACGACAATTACTACACTTATTACTGTCTTTATTATCAATCTAACTCATATTATTAGCCATATTATGCTTATATGATCGATAGTACGACAATTACTAGACTCATTACTCTTATTATTATCAACCTAATTCATATTATTAGCCATATTATGCTTATATGATCGATAGAACAGCAATTACAATACTCATTACTCTTATTATTATCAATCTAACTCATATTATTAGCCATATTATGCTTATATGATCGATAGGACGACAATTACTATACTCATTACTCTTATTATTATCAATCTAACTCATATTATTAGCCATATTATGCTCATATGATCGATAGAACGACAATTACTATACTTATTACACTCACTGTTATCAATCCAACTCATATTATTAACCATATTATGCAGATATGATCGATAGAACGACAATTACTATACTCATTACTCTTATTATTATCAATCTAACTCATATGATAAGCCATATTATGCTTATATGATCGATAGAACGACAATTACTATACTTATTACTCTCTTTATTATCAATCTAACTCATATTATTAGCCATATTATGCTTATATGATCGATAGTACGACAATTACTAGACTCATTACTCTTATTATTATCAACCTAATTCATATTATTAGCCATATTATGTTTATATGACCGATAGAACAGCAATTACAATACTCATTACTCTCATTATTATCAATCTATCTCATATTATTAGCCATATTATGCTTATATGATCGATAGGACGACAATTACTATACTCATTACTCTTATTATTATCAATCTAACTCATATTATTAGCCATATTATGCTCATATGATCGATAGAACGACAATTACTATACTTATCACACTCACTGTTATCAATCCAACTCATATTATTAACCATATTATGCAGATATGGTCGATAACACGACAATTACTATACTTATTACTCTTATTATTATCAATCTAACTCAAATTTTTAGCCATATTATGCTTATATGATCGATAGAACGACAATTACTATACTTATTACTCTTATTATTATCAATCTAACTCATATTATTAGCCATATTATGCTTATATGATCGATAGAACGACAATTACTATGCTTATTACACTCACTATTATCAATCTAACTCATATTATTAACCATATTATGCAGATATGATCGATAGAACGACAATTACTATACTTTTTACTCTTATTCTTATCAATCTAACTCATATTATTAGCCATATTATGCTTATATGATCGATAGGACGACAATTACTATACTCATTACTCTTATTATTATCAATCTAACTCATATTATTAGCCATATTATGCTCATATGATCGATAGAACGACAAGTACTATACTTATTACACTCACTGTTATCAATCCAACTCATATTATTAACCATATTATGCAGATATGATCGATAACACGACAATTACTATACTTATTACTCTTATTATTATCAATCTAACTCAAATTATTAGCCATATTATGCTTATATGATCGATAGAACGACAATTACTATACTTATTACTCTTATTATTATCAATCTAACTCATATTATTAGCCATATTATGCTTATATGATCGATAGAACGACAATTACTATGCTTATTACACTCACTATTATCAATCTAACTCATATTATTAACCATATTATGCAGATATGATCGATAGAACGACAATTACTATACTTTTTACTCTTATTCTTATCAATCTAACTCATATTATTAGCCATATTATGCTTATATGATCGATAGGACGACAATTACTATACTCATTACTCTTATTATTATCAATTTAACTCATATTATTAGCCATATTATGCTTATATGATCGATAGGATGACAATTACTATACTCATTACTCTTATTATTATCAATCTAACTCATATTATTAGCCATATTATGCTTATATGACCGATAGAACGACAATTACTATGATTATTACTCTTATTATTATCAATCTAACTCATATTATTAGCCATATTATGCTTATATGATCGATAGTACGACAATTACTATACTCATTACTCTTATTATTATCAATCTAACTCATATTATTAGCCATATTATGCATATATGGTCGATATAACGACAATTAATATACTTATTACTCTTATTATTATCAATCTAACTCATACTATTAGCCATATTATGCTTATATGATCGATAGAACGACAATTACTATACTTATTACACTCACTGTTATCAATCTAACTCATATTATTAGCCATATTATGGTTATATGACCGATAGAACGACAATTACTATACTTATTACTCTTATTATTATCAAGCTAACTCATATTATTAGCCATATTATGCTTATATGATCGATAGGAAGACAATTACTATGCTCATTACTCTTATTATTATCAATCTAACTCATATTATTAGCCATATTATGCTTATATGATCGATATAACGACAATTACTATACTTATTACACTCACTGTTCTCAATCTAACTCATATTATTAGCCATATTATGGTTATATGACCGATATAACGACAATTACTATACTTATTACACTCACTGTTCTCAATCTAACTCATATTATTAGCCATATTATGGTTATATGACCGATAGAACGACAACTACTATACTTATTACTCTTATTATTATCAATCTAACTCATATTATTAGCCATATTATGCTTATATGATCGATAGAACGACAATTACTATACTTATTACTCTTATTATTATCAATCTAACTCATATTATTAGCCATATTATGCTTATATGATCGATAGAACGACAATTACTATGCTTATTACACTCACTATTATCAATCTAACTCATATTATTAACCATATTATGCAGATATGATCGATAGAACGACAATTACTATACTTTTTACTCTTATTCTTATCAATCTAACTCATAATTTAGCCATATTATGCTTATATGATCGATAGGACGACAATTACTATACTCATTACTCTTATTATTATCAATCTAACTCATATTATTAGCCATATTATGCTCATATGATCGATAGAACGACAATTACTATACTTATTACACTCACTGTTATCAATCCAACTCATATTATTAACCATATTATGCAGATATGATCGATAACACGACAATTACTATACTTATTACTCTTATTATTATCAATCTAACTCAAATTATTAGCCATATTATGCTTATATGATCGATATAACGACAATTACTATCCTCATTTCTCTTATTATTATCAATCTAACTCATATTATTAGCCATATTATGCTTATATGATCGATAGAACGACAATTACTACACTTATTACTGTCTTTATTATCAATCTAACTCATATTATTAGCCATATTATGCTTATATGATCGATAGTACGACAATTACTAGACTCATTACTCTTATTATTATCAACCTAATTCATATTATTAGCCATATTATGCTTATATGATCGATAGAACAGCAATTACAATACTCATTACTCTTATTATTATCAATCTAACTCATATTATTAGCCATATTATGCTTATATGATCGATAGGACGACAATTACTATACTCATTACTCTTATTATTATCAATCTAACTCATATTATTAGCCATATTATGCTCATATGATCGATAGAACGACAATTACTATACTTATTACACTCACTGTTATCAATCCAACTCATATTATTAACCATATTATGCAGATATGATCGATAGAACGACAATTACTATACTCATTACTCTTATTATTATCAATCTAACTCATATGATAAGCCATATTATGCTTATATGATCGATAGAACGACAATTACTATACTTATTACTCTCTTTATTATCAATCTAACTCATATTATTAGCCATATTATGCTTATATGATCGATAGTACGACAATTACTAGACTCATTACTCTTATTATTATCAACCTAATTCATATTATTAGCCATATTATGTTTATATGACCGATAGAACAGCAATTACAATACTCATTACTCTCATTATTATCAATCTATCTCATATTATTAGCCATATTATGCTTATATGATCGATAGGACGACAATTACTATACTCATTACTCTTATTATTATCAATCTAACTCATATTATTAGCCATATTATGCTCATATGATCGATAGAACGACAATTACTATACTTATCACACTCACTGTTATCAATCCAACTCATATTATTAACCATATTATGCAGATATGGTCGATAACACGACAATTACTATACTTATTACTCTTATTATTATCAATCTAACTCAAATTTTTAGCCATATTATGCTTATATGATCGATATAACGACAATTACTATACTCATTTCTCTTATTATTATCAATCTAACTCATATTATTAGCCATATTATGCTTATATGATCGATAGAACGACAATTACTATACTTATTACTCTCTTTATTATCAATCTAACTCATATTATTAGCCATATTATGCTTATATGATCGATAGTACGACAATTACTAGACTCATTACTCTTATTATTATCAACCTAATTCATATTATTAGCCATATTATGCTTATATGATCGATAGAACAGCAATTACAATACTCATTACTCTTATTATTATCAATCTAACTCATATTATTAGCCATATTATGCTTATATGATCGATAGGACGACAATTACTATACTCATTACTCTTATTATTATCAATCTAACTCATATTATTAGCCATATTATGCTCATATGATCGATAGAACGACAATTACTATACTTATCACACTCACTGTTATCAATCCAACTCATATTATTAACCATATTATGCAGATATGATCGATAACACGACAATTACTATACTTATTACTCTTATTATTATCAATCTAACTCAAATTATTAGCCATATTATGCTTATATGATCGATATAACGACAATTACTATACTCATTTCTCTTATTATTATCAATCTAACTCATATTATTAGCCATATTATGCTTATATGATCGATAGAACGACAATTACTAAACTTATTACACTCACTGTTATCAATCTAACTCATATTATTAGCCATATTATGCTTATATGATCGATAGGACGACAATTACTATACTCATTACACTCACTATTATCAATCTAACTCATATTATTGACCATATTATGCAGATATGATCGATAGAACGACAATTACTATACTTATTACTCTTATTATTATCAATCTAACTCATATTATTAGCCATATTACGCTTATATGATCGATAGAACGACAATTACAATACTCATACTCTTATTATTGTCAATCTAACTCATATTATTAGCCATATTATGCTTATATGATCGATAGAACGAAAATTACTACACTTATTACACTCATTATTATCAATCTAACTCATATTATTAGCCATATTATGCTCATATGATCGATAGAACGACAATTACTATACTTATTACACTCACTGTTATCAATGTAACTCATATTATTAGCCATATTTTGGTTATATGACCGATAGAACGACAATTACTATACTTATTACACTTATTATTATCAATCTACCTCATATTATTAGCCATATTAGGCTTATATGATCGATAGAACGACAATTACAATACTCATTACTCTTATTATTGTCAATCTAACTCATATTATTAGCCATATTATGCTTATATGATCGATAGAACGACAATTACAATACTTATTACTCTCTTTATTATCAATCTAACTCATATTATTAGCCATATTATGCTTATATGATCGATAGGACGACAATTACTTGACTCATTACTCTTATTATTATCAACCTAATTCATATTATTAGCCATATTATGCTTATATGATCGATAGAACAGCAATTACAATACTCATTACTCTTATTATTATCAATCTAACTCATATTATTAGCCATATTATGCTTATATGATCGATAGGACGACAATTACTATACTCATTACTCTTATTATTATCAATCTAACTCATATTATTAGCCATATTATGCTCATATGATCGATAGAACGACAATTACTATACTTTTTACACTCACTGTTATCAATCCAACTCATATTATTAACCATATTATGCAGATATGATCGATAGAACGACAATTACTATACTTATTACTCTTATTATTATCAATCTAACTCAAATTATTAGCCATATTATGCTTATATGATCGATATAACGACAATTACTATACTTATTACACTCACTGTTATCAATCTAACTCATATTATTAGCCATATTATGCTTATATGATCGATAGAACGACAATTACTATACTCATTACTCTTATTATTATCAATCTAACTCATATTATTAGCCATATTATGCTTATATGATCGATAGAACGAAAATTACTACACTTATTACACTCATTATTATCAATCTAACTCATATTATTAGCCATATTATGCTCATATGATCGATAGAACGACAATTACTATACTTATTACTCTCTTTATTATCAATCTAACTCATATTATTAGCCATATTATGCTTATATGATCGATAGGACGACAATTACTTGACTCATTACTCTTATTATTATCAACCTAATTCATATTATTAGCCATATTATGCTTATATGATCGATAGAACAGCAATTACAATACTCATTACTCTTATTATTATCAATCTAACTCATATTATTAGCCATATTATGCTTATATGATCGATAGGACGACAATTACTATACTCATTACTCTTATTATTATCAATCTAACTCATATTATTAGCCATATTATGCTCATATGATCGATAGAACGACAATTACTATACTTTTTACACTCACTGTTATCAATCCAACTCATATTATTAACCATATTATGCAGATATGATCGATAGAACGACAATTACTATACTTATTACTCTTATTATTATCAATCTAACTCAAATTATTAGCCATATTATGCTTATATGATCGATATAACGACAATTACTATACTTATTACACTCACTGTTATCAATCTAACTCATATTATTAGCCATATTATGCTTATATGATCGATAGAACGACAATTACTATACTCATTACTCTTATTATTATCAATCTAACTCATATTATTAGCCATATTATGCTTATATGATCGATAGAACGAAAATTACTACACTTATTACACTCATTATTATCAATCTAACTCATATTATTAGCCATATTATGCTCATATGATCGATAGAACGACAATTACTATACTTATTACACTCACTGTTATCAATCTAACTCATATTATTAGCCATATTATGCTTATATGATCGATAGAACGACAATTACTATACTTATTACTCTCATTATTATCAATCTAACTCATATTATTAGCCATATTATGCTTATATGATCGATAGAACGACAATTACTATACTTATTACTCTCATTATTATCAACCTAACTCATTTAATTATCCATATTATGGTTATATGACCGATAGAACAACAATTACTATGCTTATTACTCTTATTATTATCAATCTAACTCATATTATTAGCCATATTATGCTTATATGATCGATAGAACGACAATTACTACACTTATTACACTCACTATTATCAATCTAATTCATGTTATTAACCATATTATGCAGATATGATCGATAGAACGACAAATACTATACTGATTACTCTTATTACTATTAATCTAACTCGTATTATTAGCCATATTATGCTTATATGATCGATAGAACGACAATTACTATGCTTATTACTCTTATTATTATCAATCTAACTCATTTTATTTGCCATATTATGATTATATGACCGATAGAACGACAATTACTATGCTTATTACTCTTATTATTATCAATCTAACTCATATTATTAGCCATATTATACTTATACGGTCGATAGAACGACAATTACTATACTTATTACTCTCATTATTATCAACCTAACTCATATAATTATCCATATTATGGTTATATGACCGATAGAACGACAATTACTATACTTTTTCCACTTATTCTTATCAATCTAACTCATATTATTAGCCATATTATGCTTATATGATCGATAGGATGACAATTACTATACTCATGACTCTTATTATTATCAATCTAACTCATATTATTAGCCATATTATGCTTATATGATCGATATAACGACAATTACTATACTTATTACACTCACTGTTTTCAATCTAACTCATATTATTAGCCATATTATGGTTATATGACCGATAGAACGACAATTACTATACTTATTACACTCACTATTATCAATCTAACTCATATTATTAGCCATATTATGGTTATATGACCGATAGAACGACAATTACTATACTTACTACACTCACTATTATCAATCTAACTCATATTATTAGCCATATTATGGATATATGACCGATAGAACGACAATTACTATACTTATTACTCTTATTATTATCAATCTAACTCATATTATTAGCCATATTATGCTTATATGATCGATAGGACGACAATTACTATACTCATTACTCTTATTATTATCAATCTAACTCATATTATTAGCCATATTATGCTTATATGATCGATGTAACGACAATTACTATACTTATTACACTCACTGTTATCAATCTATCTCATATTATTAGCCATATTATGGTTATATGACCGATAGAACGACAATTACTATACTTATTACTCTTATTATTATCAATCTAACTCATATTAGTAGCCATATTATGCTTATATGATCGATAGGACGACAATTACTATACTCATTACTCTTATTATTATCAATCTAACTCATATTATTAGCCATATTATGCTTATATGATCGATAGGAAGACAATTACTATACTCATTACTCTTATTATTATCAATCTAACTCATATTATTAGCCATATTATGCTTATACGATCGATAGAACGACAATTACTATACTTATTACTCTCATTATTATCAATCTAACTCATACAATTAGCCATATTATGGTTATATGACCGATAGAACGACAATTACTATGCTTATTACTCTTACTATTATCAATCTAACTCATATTATTAGCCATATTATGCTTATATGATCGATAGGACGACAATTACTATACTCATTACTCTTATTATTATCAATCTAACTCATATTATTAGCCATATTATGCTTATATGACCGATAGAACGACAATTACTATGCTTATTACTCTTATTATTATCAATCTATCTCATATTATTAGCCATATTATGCTTATATGATCGATAGGACGACAATTACTATACTCATTACTCTTATTATTATCAATCTAACTCATATTATTAGCCATATTATGCTTATATGATCGATACAACGACAATTACTATACTCATTACTCTTATTATTATCAATCTAACTCATATTATTAGCTATGTTATGCTTATATGATCGATAGAACGACAATTACTATACTTATTACTCTCATTATTAACAATCTAATTCATATTATTAGCCATATTATGGTTATATGACCGATAGAACGACAATTACTATACTTATTACTCTTATTAATATCAATCTAACTCATATTATTAGCCATATTATGCCTATATGATCGATAGGACGACAATTACTATACTCGTTACTCTTATTATTATCAATCTAACTCATATTATTAGCCATATTATGCTTATATGATCGATAGGACGACAATTACTATACTCATTACTCTTATTATTATCAATCTAACTCATATTATTAGCCATATTATGCTTATATGATCGATAGGACGACAATTACTATACTCATTACTCTTATTATTATCAATCTATCTCAAATTATTAGCCATATTATGCTTATGTGATCGATAGGACGACAATTACTATACTCATTACTCTTACTATTATCAATCTAACTCATATTACTAGCCATATTATGCTTATATGATCGATAGAACGACAATTACTACACTTATTACACTCACTATTATCAATCTAATTCATGTTATTAACCATATTATGCAGATATGATCGATAGAACGACAAATACTATACTGATTACTCTTATTACTATTAATCTAACTCGTATTATTAGCGATATTATGCTTATATGATCGATAGAACGACAATTACTATGCTTATTACTCTTATTATTATCAATCTAACTCATATTATTTGCCATATTATGATTTTATGACCGATAGAACGACAATTACTATGCTTATTACTCTTATTATTATCAATCTATCTCATATTATTAGCCATATTATGCTCATATGATCGATAGGACGACAATTACTATACTCATTACTCTTATTATTATCAATCTAACTCATATTATTAGCCATATTATGATTATATGACCGATAGAACGACAATTACTATGATTATTACTCTTATTATTATCAATCTAACTCATATTATTAGCCATATTATGCTTATATGATCGATAGTACGACAATTACTATACTCATTACTCTTATTATTATCAACCTAACTCATATTATTAGCCATATTATGCTTATATGATCGATAGAACGACAATTACTATACTTATTACTCGTATTATTATCAATCTAACACATATTATTAGCCATATTATGCTTATATGATCGATAGGACGACAATTACTATACTCATTACTCTTACTATTATCAATCTAACTCATATTATTAGCCATATTATGCATACATGGTCGATATAACAACAATTAATATACTTATTACTCTTATTATTATCAATCTAACTCATACTATTAGCCATATTATGCTTATATGATCGCTATAACGACAATTACTATACTTATTACACTCACTGTTCTCAATCTAACTCATATTATCAGCCATATTATGGTTATATGACCGATAGAACGACAACTACTATACTTATTACTCTTATTATTATCAATCTAACTCATATTATTAGCCATATTATGCTTATATGATCGATAGAACGACAATTACTATACTTATTACTCTTATTATTATCAATCTAACTCATATTATTAGCCATATTATGCTTATATGATCGATAGAACGACAATTACTATGCTTATTACACTCACTATTATCAATCTAACTCATATTATTAACCATATTATGCAGATATGATCGATAGAACTACAATTACTATACTTTTTACTCTTATTCTTATCAATCTAACTCATATTATTAGCCATATTATGCTTATATGATCGATAGGATGACAATTACTATACTCATTACTCTTATTATTATCAATCTAACTCATATTATTAGCCATATTATGCTTATATGATCGATATAACGACAATTACTATACTTATTACACTCACTGTTTTCAATCTAACTCATATTATTAGCCATATTATGGTTATATGACAGATAGAACGACAATTACTATACTTATTACACTCACTATTATCAATCTAACTCATATTATTAGCCATATTATGGTTATATGACCGATAGAACGACAATTACTATACTTATTACACTCACTGTTATCAATCTAATTCATGTTATTAACCATATTATGCAGATATGATCGATAGAACGACAAATACTATACTGATTACTCTTATTACTATTAATCTAACTCGTATTATTAGCCATATTATGCTTATATGATCGATAGAACGACAATTACTATGCTTATTACTCTTATTATTATCAATCTAACTCATATTATTTGCCATATTATGATTATATGACCGATAGAACGACAATTACTATGATTATTACTCTTATTATTATCAATCTAACTCATATTATTAGCCATATTATGCTTATACGATCGATAGAACGACAATTACTATACTTATTACACTCACTGTTATCAATCTAACTCATATTATTAGCCATATTATGCTTATATGATCGATAGAACGACAATTACTATACTTATTACTCTTATTAATATCAATCTAACTCATATTATTAGCCATATTATGCCTATATGATCGATAGGACGACAATTACTATACTCATTACTCTTATTATTATCAATCTAACTCATATTATTAGCCATATTATGCTTATATGATCGATAGGACGACAATTACTATACTCATTACTCTTATTATTATCAATCTAACTCATATTATTAGCCATATTATGCTTATATGATCGATAGGACGACAATTACTATACTCATTACTCTTATTATTATCAATCTATCTCAAATTATTAGCCATATTATGCTTATATGATCGATAGGACGACAATTACTATACTCATTACTCTTACTATTATCAATCTAACTCATATTACTAGCCATATTATGCTTATATGATCGATAGAACGACAATTACTACACTTATTACACTCACTATTATCAATCTAATTCATGTTATTAACCATATTATGCAGATATGATCGATAGAACGACAAATACTATACTGATTACTCTTATTACTATTAATCTAACTCGTATTATTAGCCATATTATGCTTATATGATCGATAGAACGACAATTACTGTGCTTATTACTCTTATTATTATCAATCTAACTCATATTATTTGCCATATTATGATTATATGACCGATAGAACGACAATTACTATGATTATTACTCTTATTATTATCAATCTAACTCATATTATTAGCCATATTATGCTTATACGATCGATAGAACGACAATTACTATACTTATTACACTCACTGTTATCAATCTAACTCATATTATTAGCCATATTATGCTTATATGATCGATAGAACGACAATTAATATACTTATTACTCTTACTAATATCAATCTAACTCATATTATTAGCCATATTATGCCTATATGATCGATAGGACGACAATTACTATACTCATTACTCTTATTATTATCAATCTAACTCATATTATTAGCCATATTATGCTTATATGATCGATAGGACGACAATTACTATACTCATTACTCTTATTATTATCAATCTAACTCATATTATTAGCCATATTATGCTTATATGATCGATAGGACGACAATTACTATACTCATTACTCTTATTATTATCAATCTATCTCAAATTATTAGCCATATTATGCTTATATGATCGATAGGACGACAATTACTATACTCATTACTCTTACTATTATCAATCTAACTCATATTACTAGCCATATTATGCTTATATGATCGATAGAACGACAATTACTACACTTATTACACTCACTATTATCAATCTAATTCATGTTATTAACCATATTATGCAGATATGATCGATAGAACGACAAATACTATACTGATTACTCTTATTACTATTAATCTAACTCGTATTATTAGCCATATTATGCTTATATGATCGATAGAACGACAATTACTATGCTTATTACTCTTATTATTATCAATCTAACTCATATTATTTGCCATATTATGATTATATGACCGATAGAACGACAATTACTATGATTATTACTCTTATTATTATCAATCTAACTCATATTATTAGCCATATTATGCTTATACGATCGATAGAACGACAATTACTATACTTATTACACTCACTGTTATCAATCTAACTCATATTATTAGCCATATTATGCTTATATGATCGATAGGATGACAATTACTATACTCATTACTCTTATTATTATCAATCTAACTCATATTATTAGCCATATTATGCTTATATGATCGATACAACGACAATTACTATACTCATTACTCTTATTATTATCAATCTAACTCATATTATTTGCCATATTATGATTTTATGACCGATAGAACGACAATTACTATGCTTATTACTCTTATTATTATCAATCTATCTCATATTATTAGCCATATTATGCTCATATGATCGATAGGACGACAATTACTATACTCATTACTCTTATTATTATCAATCTAACTCATATTATTAGCCATATTATGATTATATGACCGATAGAACGACAATTACTATGATTATTACTCTTATTATTATCAATCTAACTCATATTATTAGCCATATTATGCTTATATGATCGATAGTACGACAATTACTATACTCATTACTCTTATTATTATCAACCTAACTCATATTATTAGCCATATTATGCTTATATGATCGATAGAACGACAATTACTATACTTATTACTCGTATTATTATCAATCTAACACATATTATTAGCCATATTATGCTTATATGATCGATAGGACGACAATTACTATACTCATTACTCTTACTATTATCAATCTAACTCATATTATTAGCCATATTATGCATACATGGTCGATATAACGACAATTAATATACTTATTATTCTTATTATTATCAATCTAACTCATACTATTAGCCATATTATGCTTATATGATCGATAGAACGACAATTACTATGATTATTACTCTTATTATTATCAATCTAACTCATATTATTAGCCATATTATGCTTATACGATCGATAGAACGACAATTACTATACTTATTACACTCACTGTTATCAATCTAACTCATATTATTAGCCATATTATGCTTATATGATCGATAGAACGACAATTACTATACTTATTACTCTTATTAATATCAATCTAACTCATATTATTAGCCATATTATGCCTATATTATCGATAGGACGACAATTACTATACTCATTACTCTTATTATTATCAATCTAACTCATATTATTAGCCATATTATGCTTATATGATCGATAGGACGACAATTACTATACTCATTACTCTTATTATTATCAATCTAACTCATATTATTAGCCATATTATGCTTATATGATCGATAGGACGACAATTACTATACTCATTACTCTTATTATTATCAATCTATCTCAAATTATTAGCCATATTATGCTTATATGATCGATAGGACGACAATTACTATACTCATTACTCTTACTATTATCAATCTAACTCATATTACTAGCCATATTATGCTTATATGATCGATAGAACGACAATTACTACACTTATTACACTCACTATTATCAATCTAATTCATGTTATTAACCATATTATGCAGATATGATCGATAGAACGACAAATACTATACTGATTACTCTTATTACTATTAATCTAACTCGTATTATTAGCCATATTATGCTTATATGATCGATAGAACGACAATTACTATGCTTATTACTCTTATTATTATCAATCTAACTCATATTATTTGCCATATTATGATTATATGACCGATAGAACGACAATTACTATGATTATTACTCTTATTATTATCAATCTAACTCATATTATTAGCCATATTATGCTTATACGATCGATAGAACGACAATTACTATACTTATTACACTCACTGTTATCAATCTAACTCATATTATTAGCCATATTATGCTTATATGATCGATAGGATGACAATTACTATACTCATTACTCTTATTATTATCAATCTAACTCATATTATTAGCCATATTATGCTTATATGATCGATACAACGACAATTACTATACTCATTACTCTTATTATTATCAATCTAACTCATATTATTTGCCATATTATGATTTTATGACCGATAGAACGACAATTACTATGCTTATTACTCTTATTATTATCAATCTATCTCATATTATTAGCCATATTATGCTCATATGATCGATAGGACGACAATTACTATACTCATTACTCTTATTATTATCAATCTAACTCATATTATTAGCCATATTATGATTATATGACCGATAGAACGACAATTACTATGATTATTACTCTTATTATTATCAATCTAACTCATATTATTAGCCATATTATGCTTATATGATCGATAATACGACAATTACTATACTCATTACTCTTATTATTATCAACCTAACTCATATTATTAGCCATATTATGCTTATATGATCGATAGGACGACAATTACTATACTCATTACTCTTATTATTATCAATCTATCTCAAATTATTAGCCATATTATGCTTATATGATCGATAGGACGACAATTACTATACTCATTACTCTTACTATTATCAATCTAACTCATATTACTAGCCATATTATGCTTATATGATCGATAGAACGACAATTACTACACTTATTACACTCACTATTATCAATCTAATTCATGTTATTAACCATATTATGCAGATATGATCGATAGAACGACAAATACTATACTGATTACTCTTATTACTATTAATCTAACTCGTATTATTAGCCATATTATGCTTATATGATCGATAGAACGACAATTACTATGCTTATTACTCTTATTATTATCAATCTAACTCATATTATTTGCCATATTATGATTATATGACCGATAGAACGACAATTACTATGATTATTACTCTTATTATTATCAATCTAACTCATATTATTAGCCATATTATGCTTATACGATCGATAGAACGACAATTACTATACTTATTACACTCACTGTTATCAATCTAACTCATATTATTAGCCATATTATGCTTATATGATCGATAGGATGACAATTACTATACTCATTACTCTTATTATTATCAATCTAACTCATATTATTAGCCATATTATGCTTATATGATCGATACAACGACAATTACTATACTCATTACTCTTATTATTATCAATCTAACTCATATTATTTGCCATATTATGATTTTATGACCGATAGAACGACAATTACTATGCTTATTACTCTTATTATTATCAATCTATCTCATATTATTAGCCATATTATGCTCATATGATCGATAGGACGACAATTACTATACTCATTACTCTTATTATTATCAATCTAACTCATATTATTAGACATATTATGATTATATGACCGATAGAACGACAATTACTATGATTATTACTCTTATTATTATCAATCTAACTCATATTATTAGCCATATTATGCTTATATGATCGATAGTACGACAATTACTATACTCATTACTCTTATTATTATCAACCTAACTCATATTATTAGCCATATTATGCTTATATGATCGATAGAACGACAATTACTATACTTATTACACTCACTGTTCTCAATCTAACTCATATTATTAGCCATATTATGGTTATATGACCGATAGAACGACAACTACTATACTTATTACTCTCTTTATTATCAATCTAACTCATATTATTAGCCATATTATGCTTATATGATCGATAGGACGACAATTACTTGACTCATTACTCTTATTATTATCAACCTAATTCATATTATTAACCATATTATGCAGATATGATCGATAGAACGACAATTGCTATACTTATTACTCTTATTATTATCAATCTAACTCAAATTATTAGCCATATTATGCTTATATGATCGATATAACGACAATTACTATACTTATTACACTCACTGTTATCAATCTAACTCATATTATCAGCCATATTATGCTTATATGATCGATAGAACGACAATTACTATACTCATTACTCTTATTATTATCAATCTAACTCATATTATTAGCCATATTATGCTTATATGATCGATAGAACGAAAATTACTACACTTATTACACTCATTATTATCAATCTAACTCATATTATTAGCCATATTATGCTCATATGATCGATAGAACGACAATTACTATACTTATTACACTCACTGTTATCAATCTAACTCATATTATTAGCCATATTATGCTTATATGATCGATAGAACGACAATTACTATACTTATTACTCTCATTATTATCAATCTAACTCATATTATTAGCCATATTATGCTTATATGATCGATAGAACGACAATTACAATACTCATTACTCTCTTTATTATCAATCTAACTCATATTATTAGCCATATTAACTTATATGATCGATAGAACGACAATTACTAGACTCATTACTCTTATTATTATCAACCTAATTCATATTATTAGCCATATTATGCTTATATGATCGATAGGACGACAATTACTATACTTATTACACTCATTATTATCAATCTAGCTCATATTATTAGCCATATTATGCTTATACGGTCGATAGAACGACAATTACTATACTTATTACTCTCATTATTATCAACCTAACTCATTTAATTATCCATATTATGGTTATATGACCGATAGAACAACAATTACTATGCTTATTACTCTTATTATTATCAATCTAACTCATATTATTAGCCATATTATGCTTATATGATCGATAGAACGACAATTACTACACTTATTACACTCACTATTATCAATCTAATTCATGTTATTAACCATATTATGCAGATATGATCGATAGAACGACAAATACTATACTGATTACTCTTATTACTATTAATCTAACTCGTATTATTAGCCATATTATGCTTATATGATCGATAGAACGACAATTACTATGCTTATTACTCTTATTATTATCAATCTAACTCATTTTATTTGCCATATTATGATTATATGACCGATAGAACGACAATTACTATGCTTATTACTCTTATTATTATCAATCTAACTCATATTATTAGCCATATTATACTTATACGGTCGATAGAACGACAATTACTATACTTATTACTCTCATTATTATCAACCTAACTCATATAATTATCCATATTATGGTTATATGACCGATAGAACGACAATTACTATGCTTATTACTCGTATTATTATCAATCTAACTCATATTATTAGCCATATTATGCTTATATGATCGATAGGACGACAATTACTATACTCATTACTCTTACCATTATCAATCTAACTCATATTACTAGCCATATTATGCTCATATGATCGATAGAACGACAATTACTATACTTACTACACTCACTGTTATCAATCCAACTCATCTTATTAACCATATTATGCAGATATGATCGATAGAACGACAATTACTATACTTATTACTCTTATTATTATCAATCTAACTCATATTATTAGCCATATTATGCTTATATGATCGATAGCACGACAATTACTATACTCATTACTCTTATTATTATCAATCCAACTCATATTATTAGCCATATTATGCTTATATGATCGATAGAACGACAATTACTATGCTTATTACACTCACTATTATCAATCTAACTCATATTATTAACCATATTATGCAGATATGATCGATAGAACGACAATTACTATACTTTTTCCTCTTATTCTTATCAATCTAACTCATATTATTAGCCATATTATGCTTATATGATCGATAGGATGACAATTACTATACCCATGACTCTTATTATTATCAATCTAACTCATATTATTAGCCATATTATGCTTATATGATCGATATAACGACAATTACTATACTTATTACACTCACTGTTTTCAATCTAACTCATATTATTAGCCATATTATGGTTATATGACCGATAGAACGACAGTTACTATACTTATTACACTCACTATTATCAATCTAACTCATATTATTAGCCATATTATGGTTATATGACCGATAGAACGACAATTACTATACTTACTACACTCACTATTATCAATCTAACTCATATTATTAGCCATATTATGGTTATATGACCGATAGAACGACAATTACTATACTTATTACTCTTATTATTATCAATCTAACTCATATTATTAGCCATATTATGCTTATATGATCGATAGGACGACAATTACTATACTCATTACTCTTATTATTATCAATCTAACTCATATTATTAGCCATATTATGCTTATATGATCGATGTAACGACAATTACTATACTTATTACACTCACTGTTATCAATGTAACTCATATTATTAGCCATATTATGGTTATATGACCGATAGAACGACAATTACTATACTTATTACTCTTATTATTATCAATCTAACTCATATTATTAGCCATATTATGCTTATATGATCGATAGGACGACAATTACTATACTCATTACTCTTATTATTATCAATCTAACTCATATTATTAGCCATATTATGCTTATATGATCGATAGGAAGACAATTACTATACTCATTACTCTTATTATTATCAATCTAACTCATATTATTAGCCATATTATGCTTATACGATCGATAGAACGACAATTACTATACTTATTACTCTCATTATTATCAATCTAACTCATACAATTAGCCATATTATGGTTATATGACCGATAGAACGACAATTACTATGCTTATTACTCTTACTATTATCAATCTAACTCATATTATTAGCCATATTATGCTTATATGATCGATAGGACGACAATTACTATACTCATTACTCTTATTATTATCAATCTAACTCATATTATTAGCCATATTATGCTTATATGACCGATAGAACGACAATTACTATGCTTATTACTCTTATTATTATCAATCTATCTCATATTATTAGCCATATTATGCTTATATGATCGATAGGACGACAATTACTATACTCATTACTCTTATTATTATCAATATAACTCATATTATTAGCCATATTATGCTTATATGATCGATACAACGACAATTACTATACTCATTACTCTTATTATTATCAATCTAACTCATATTATTAGCTATGTTATGCTTATATGATCGATAGAACGACAATTACTATACTTATTACTCTCATTATTAACAATCTAATTCATATTATTAGCCATATTATGGTTATATGACCGATAGAACGACAATTACTATACTTATTACTCTTATTAATATCAATCTAACTCATATTATTAGCCATATTATGCCTATATGATCGATAGGACGACAATTACTATACTCATTACTCTTATTATTATCAATCTAACTCATATTATTAGCCATATTATGCTTATATGATCGATAGGACGACAATTACTATACTCATTACTCTTATTATTATCAATCTAACTCATATTATTAGCCATATTATGCTTATATGATCGATAGGACGACAATTACTATACTCATTACTCTTATTATTATCAATCTATCTCAAATTATTAGCCATATTATGCTTATGTGATCGATAGGACGACAATTACTATACTCATTACTCTTACTATTATCAATCTAACTCATATTACTAGCCATATTATGCTTATATGATCGATAGAACGACAATTACTACACTTATTACACTCACTATTATCAATCTAATTCATGTTATTAACCATATTATGCAGATATGATCGATAGAACGACAAATACTATACTGATTACTCTTATTACTATTAATCTAACTCGTATTATTAGCCATATTATGCTTATATGATCGATAGAACGACAATTACTATGCTTATTACTCTTATTATTATCAATCTAACTCATATTATTTGCCATATTATGATTATATGACCGATAGAACGACAATTACTATGATTATTACTCTTATTATTATCAATCTAACTCATATTATTAGCCATATTATGCTTATACGATCGATAGAACGACAATTACTATACTTATTACACTCACTGTTATCAATCTAACTCATATTATTAGCCATATTATGCTTATATGATCGATAGGATGACAATTACTATACTCATTACTCTTATTATTATCAATCTAACTCATATTATTAGCCATATTATGCTTATATGAAAGATACAACGACAATTACTATACTCATTACTCTTATTATTATCAATCTAACTCATATTATTAGCCATATTATGATTATATGACCGATAGAACGACAATTACTATGATTATTACTCTTATTATTATCAATCTAACTCATATTATTAGCCATATTATGCTTATATGATCGATAGTACGACAATTACTATACTCATTACTCTTATTATTATCAACCTAACTCATATTATTAGCCATATTATGCTTATATGATCGATAGAACGACAATTACTATACTTATTACTCGTATTATTATCAATCTAACACATATTATTAGCCATATTATGCTTATATGATCGATAGGACGACAATTACTATACTCATTACTCTTACTATTATCAATCTAACTCATATTATTAGCCATATTATGCATATATGGTCGATATAACGACAATTAATATACTTATTACTCTTATTATTATCAATCTAACTCATACTATTAGCCATATTATGCTTATATGATCGATGGAACGACAATTACTATACTTATTACACTCACTGTTATCAATCTAACTCATATTATTAGCCATATTATGCTTATATGATCGATAGGATGACAATTACTATACTCATTACTCTTATTATTATCAATCTAACTCATATTATTAGCCATATTATGCTTATATGATCGATATAACGACAATTACTATACTTATTACACTCACTGTTTTCAATCTAACTCATATTATTAGCCATATTATGGTTATATGACAGATAGAACGACAATTACTATACTTATTACACTCACTATTATCAATCTAACTCATATTATTAGCCATATTATGGTTATATGACCGATAGAACGACAATTACTATACTTATTACACTCACTGTTATCAATCTAATTCATGTTATTAACCATATTATGCAGATATGATCGATAGAACGACAAATACTATACTGATTACTCTTATTACTATTAATCTAACTCGTATTATTAGCCATATTATGCTTATATGATCGATAGAACGACAATTACTATGCTTATTACTCTTATTATTATGAATCTAACTCATATTATTTGCCATATTATGATTATATGACCGATAGAACGACAATTACTATGATTATTACTCTTATTATTATCAATCTAACTCATATTATTAGCCATATTATGCTTATACGATCGATAGAACGACAATTACTATACTTATTACACTCACTGTTATCAATCTAACTCATATTATTAGCCATATTATGCTTATATGATCGATAGGACGACAATTACTATACTTATTACTCTTATTAATATCAATCTAACTCATATTATTAGCCATATTATGCCTATATGATCGATAGGACGACAATTACTATACTCATTACTCTTATTATTATCAATCTAACTCATATTATTAGCCATATTATGCTTATATGATCGATAGGACGACAATTACTATACTCATTACTCTTATTATTATCAATCTAACTCATATTATTAGCCATATTATGCTTATATGATCGATAGGACGACAATTACTATACTCATTACTCTTATTATTATCAATCTATCTCAAATTATTAGCCATATTATGCTTATATGATCGATAGGACGACAATTACTATACTCATTACTCTTACTATTATCAATCTAACTCATATTACTAGCCATATTATGCTTATATGATCGATAGAACGACAATTACTACACTTATTACACTCACTATTATCAATCTAATTCATGTTATTAACCATATTATGCAGATATGATCGATAGAACGACAAATACTATACTGATTACTCTTATTACTATTAATCTAACTCGTATTATTAGCCATATTATGCTTATATGATCGATAGAACGACAATTACTATGCTTATTACTCTTATTATTATCAATCTAACTCATATTATTTGCCATATTATGATTATATGACCGATAGAACGACAATTACTATGATTATTACTCTTATTATTATCAATCTAACTCATATTATTAGCCATATTATGCTTATACGATCGATAGAACGACAATTACTATACTTATTACACTCACTGTTATCAATCTAACTCATATTATTAGCCATATTATGCTTATATGATCGATAGGATGACAATTACTATACTCATTACTCTTATTATTATCAATCTAACTCATATTATTAGCCATATTATGCTTATATGATCGATACAACGACAATTACTATACTCATTACTCTTATTATTATCAATCTAACTCATATTATTTGCCATATTATGATTTTATGACCGATAGAACGACAATTACTATGCTTATTACTCTTATTATTATCAATCTATCTCATATTATTAGCCATATTATGCTCATATGATCGATAGGACGACAATTACTATACTCATTACTCTTATTATTATCAATCTAACTCATATTATTAGCCATATTATGATTATATGACCGATAGAACGACAATTACTATGATTATTACTCTTATTATTATCAATCTAACTCATATTATTAGCCATATTATGCTTATATGATCGATAGTACGACAATTACTATACTCATTACTCTTATTATTATCAACCTAACTCATATTATTAGCCATATTATGCTTATATGATCGATAGAACGACAATTACTATACTTATTACTCGTATTATTATCAATCTAACACATATTATTAGCCATATTATGCTTATATGATCGATAGGACGACAATTACTATACTCATTACTCTTACTATTATCAATCTAACTCATATTATTAGCCATATTATGCATATATGGTCGATATAACGACAATTAATATACTTATTACTCTTATTATTATCAATCTAACTCATACTATTAGCCATATTATGCTTATATGATCGATAGAACGACAATTACTATACTTATTACACTCACTGTTATCAATCTAACTCATATTATTAGCCATATTATGGTTATATGACCGATAGAACGACAATTACTATACTTATTACTCTTATTATTATCAAGCTAACTCATATTATTAGCCATATTATGCTTATATGATCGATAGGAAGACAATTACTATGCTCATTACTCTTATTATTATCAATCTAACTCATATTATTAGCCATATTATGCTTATATGATCGATATAACGACAATTACTATACTTATTACACTCACTGTTCTCAATCTAACTCATATTATTAGCCATATTATGGTTATATGACCGATATAACGACAATTACTATACTTATTACACTCACTGTTATCAATCCAACTCATATTATTAACCATATTATGCAGATATGATCGATAACACGACAATTACTATACTTATTACTCTTATTATTATCAATCTAACTCAAATTATTAGCCATATTATGCTTATATGATCGATATAACGACAATTACTATCCTCATTTCTCTTATTATTATCAATCTAACTCATATTATTAGCCATATTATGCTTATATGATCGATAGAACGACAATTACTACACTTATTACTGTCTTTATTATCAATCTAACTCATATTATTAGCCATATTATGCTTATATGATCGATAGTACGACAATTACTAGACTCATTACTCTTATTATTATCAACCTAATTCATATTATTAGCCATATTATGCTTATATGATCGATAGAACAGCAATTACAATACTCATTACTCTTATTATTATCAATCTAACTCATATTATTAGCCATATTATGCTTATATGATCGATAGGACGACAATTACTATACTCATTACTCTTATTATTATCAATCTAACTCATATTATTAGCCATATTATGCTCATATGACCGATAGAACGACAATTACTATGATTATTACTCTTATTATTATCAATCTAACTCATATTATTAGCCATATTATGCTTATATGATCGATAGTACGACAATTACTATACTCATTACTCTTATTATTATCAACCTAACTCATATTATTAGCCATATTATGCTTATATGATCGATAGAACGACAATTACTATACTTGTTACACTCACTGTTATCAATCTAACTCATATTATTAGCCATATTATGGTTATATGACCGATAGAACGACAATTACTATACTTATTACTCTTATTATTATCAAGCTAACTCATATTATTAGCCATATTATGCTTATATGATCGATAGGAAGACAATTACTATGCTCATTACTCTTATTATTATCAATCTAACTCATATTATTAGCCATATTATGCTTATATGATCGATATAACGACAATTACTATACTTATTACACTCACTGTTCTCAATCTAACTCATATTATTAGCCATATTATGGTTATATGACCGATATAACGACAATTACTATACTTATTACACTCACTGTTCTCAATCTAACTCATATTATTAGCCATATTATGGTTATATAACCGATAGAACGACAACTACTATACTTATTACTCTTATTATTATCAATCTAACTCATATTATTAGCCATATTATGCTTATATTATCGATAGAACGACAATTACTATACTTATTACTCTTATTATTATCAATCTAACTCATATTATTAGCCATATTATGCTTATATGATCGATAGAACGACAATTACTATGCTTATTACACTCACTATTATCAATCTAACTCATATTATTAACCATATTATGCAGATATGATCGATAGAACGACAATTACTATACCTTTTACTCTTATTCTTATCAATCTAACTCATATTATTAGCCATATTATGCTTATATGATCGATAGGATGACAATTACTATACTCATTACTCTTATTATTATCAATCTAACTCATATTATTAGCCATATTATGCTTATATGATCGATATAACGACAATTACTATACTTATTACACTCACTGTTTTCAATCTAACTCATATTATTAGCCATATTATGGTTATATGACAGATAGAACGACAATTACTATACTTATTACACTCACTATTATCAATCTAACTCATATTATTAGCCATATTATGGTTATATGACCGATAGAACGACAATTACTATACTTATTACACTCACTGTTATCAATCTAATTCATGTTATTAACCATATTATGCAGATATGATCGATAGAACGACAAATACTATACTGATTACTCTTATTACTATTAATCTAACTCGTATTATTAGCCATATTATGCTTATATGATCGATAGAACGACAATTACTATGCTTATTACTCTTATTATTATCAATCTAACTCATATTATTTGCCATATTATGATTATATGACCGATAGAACGACAATTACTATGATTATTACTCTTATTATTATCAATCTAACTCATATTATTAGCCATATTATGCTTATACGATCGATAGAACGACAATTACTATACTTATTACACTCACTGTTATCAATCTAACTCATATTATTAGCCATATTATGCTTATATGATCGATAGAACGACAATTACTATACTTATTACTCTTATTAATATCAATCTAACTCATATTATTAGCCATATTATGCCTATATGATCGATAGGACGACAATTACTATACTCATTACTCTTATTATTATCAATCTAACTCATATTATTAGCCATATTATGCTTATATGATCGATAGGACGACAATTACTATACTCATTACTCTTATTATTATCAATCTATCTCATATTATTAGCCATATTATGCTTATATGATCGATAGGACGACAATTACTATACTCATTACTCTTATTATTATCAATCTATCTCAAATTATTAGCCATATTATGCTTATATGATCGATAGGACGACAATTACTATACTCATTACTCTTACTATTATCAATCTAACTCATATTACTAGCCATATTATGCTTATATGATCGATAGAACGACAATTACTACACTTATTACACTCACTATTATCAATCTAATTCATGTTATTAACCATATTATGCAGATATGATCGATAGAACGACAAATACTATACTGATTACTCTTATTACTATTAATCTAACTCGTATTATTAGCCATATTATGCTTATATGATCGATAGAACGACAATTACTATGCTTATTACTCTTATTATTATCAATCTAACTCATATTATTTGCCATATTATGATTATATGACCGATAGAACGACAATTACTATGATTATTACTCTTATTATTATCAATCTAACTCATATTATTAGCCATATTATGCTTATACGATCGATAGAACGACAATTACTATACTTATTACACTCACTGTTATCAATCTAACTCATATTATTAGCCATATTATGCTTATATGATCGATAGGATGACAATTACTATACTCATTACTCTTATTATTATCAATCTAACTCATATTATTAGCCATATTATGCTTATATGATCGATACAACGACAATTACTATACTCATTACTCTTATTATTATCAATCTAACTCATATTATTTGCCATATTATGATTTTATGACCGATAGAACGACAATTACTATGCTTATTACTCTTATTATTATCTATCTATCTCATATTATTAGCCATATTATGCTCATATGATCGATAGGACGACAATTACTATACTCATTACTCTTATTATTATCAATCTAACTCATATTATTAGCCATATTATGATTATATGACCGATAGAACGACAATTACTATGATTATTACTCTTATTATTATCAATCTAACTCATATTATTAGCCATATTATGCTTATATGATCGATAGTACGACAATTACTATACTCATTACTCTTATTATTATCAATCTAACACATATTATTAGCCATATTATGCTTATATGATCGATAGGACGACAATTACTATACTCATTACTCTTACTATTATCAATCTAACTCATATTATTAGCCATATTATGCATATATGGTCGATATAACGACAATTAATATACTTATTACTCTTATTATTATCAATCTAACTCATACTATTAGCCATATTATGCTTATATGATCGATAGAACGACAATTACTATACTTATTACACTCACTGTTCTCAATCTAACTCATATTATTAGCCATATTATGGTTATATGACCGATATAACGACAATTACTATACTTATTACACTCACTGTTCTCAATCTAACTCATATTATTAGCCATATTATGGTTATATGACCGATAGAACGACAACTACTATACTTATTACTCTTATTATTATCAATCTAACTCATATTATTAGCCATATTATGCTTATATGATCGATAGGACGACAATTACTATACTCATTACTCTTATTATTATCAATCTAACGCATATTATTAGCCATATTATGCTCATATGATCGATAGAACGACAATTACTATACTTTTTACACTCACTGTTATCAATCCAACTCATATTATTAACCATATTATGCAGATATGATCGATAGAACGACAATTACTATACTTATTACTCTTATTATTATCAATCTAACTCAAATTATTAGCCATATTATGCTTATATGATCGATATAACGACAATTACTATACTTATTACACTCACTGTTACAATCTAACTCATATTATTAGCCATATTATGCTTATATGATCGATAGAACGACAATTACTAGACTCATTACTCTTATTATTATCAATCTAACTCATATTATTAGCCATATTATGCTTATATGATCGATAGAACGAAAATTTCTACACTTATTACACTCATTATTATCAATCTAACTCATATTATTAGCCATATTATGCTCATATGATCGATAGAACGACAATTACTATACTTATTACACTCACTGTTATCAATCTAACTCATATTATTAGCCATATTATGCTTATATGATCGATAGAACGACAATTACTATACTTATTACTCTCATTATTATCAATCTAACTCATATTATTAGCCATATTATGCTTATATGATCGATAGAACGACAATTACAATACTCATTACTCTCTTTATTATCAATCTAACTCATATTATTAGCCATATTAACTTATATGATCGATAGAACGACAATTACTAGACTCATTACTCTTATTATTATCAACCTAATTCATATTATTAGCCATATTATGCTTATATGATCGATAGGACGACAATTACTATACTTATTACACTCATTATTATCAATCTAGCTCATATTATTAGCCATATTATGCTTATACGGTCGATAGAACGACAATTACTATACTTATTACTCTCATTATTATCAACCTAACTCATTTAATTATCCATATTATGGTTATATGACCGATAGAACAACAATTACTATGCTTATTACTCTTATTATTATCAATCTAACTCATATTATTAGCCATATTATGCTTATATGATCGATAGAACGACAATTACTACACTTATTACACTCACTATTATCAATCTAATTCATGTTATTAACCATATTATGCAGATATGATCGATAGAACGACAAATACTATACTGATTACTCTTATTACTATTAATCTAACTCGTATTATTAGCCATATTATGCTTATATGATCGATAGAACGACAATTACTATGCTTATTACTCTTATTATTATCAATCTAACTCATTTTATTTGCCATATTATGATTATATGACCGATAGAACGACAATTACTATGCTTATTACTCTTCTTATTATCAATCTA
Source organism: Megachile rotundata (assembly GCF_050947335.1). NCBI lineage: Eukaryota > Metazoa > Arthropoda > Insecta > Hymenoptera > Megachilidae > Megachile > Megachile rotundata. The sequence goes on along the minus strand of NW_027473483.1, from coordinate 163,941 downwards.
ACTCATATTTTTAGCCATATTATACTTATACGGTCGATAGAACGACAATTACTATACTTATTACTCTCATTATTATCAACCTAACTCATATAATTATCCATATTATGGTTATATGACCGATAGAACGACAATTACTATGCTTATTACTCGTATTATTATCAATCTAACTCATATTATTAGCCATATTATGCTTATATGATCGATAGGAGGACAATTACTATACTCATTACTCTTACCATTATCAATCTAACTCATATTACTAGCCATATTATGCTCATATGATCGATAGAACGACAATTACTATACTTACTACACTCACTGTTATCAATCCAACTCATCTTATTAACCATATTATGCAGATATGATCGATAGAACGACAATTACTATACTTATTACTCTTATTATTATCAATCTAACTCATATTATTAGCCATATTATGCTTATATGATCGATAGCACGACAATTACTATACTCATTACTCTTATTATTATCAATCCAACTCATATTATTAGCCATATTATGCTTATATGATCGATAGAACGACAATTACTATGCTTATTACACTCACTATTATCAATCTAACTCATATTATTAACCATATTATGCAGATATGATCGATAGAACGACAATTACTATACTTTTTCCTCTTATTCTTATCAATCTAACTCATATTATTAGCCATATTATGCTTATATGATCGATAGGATGACAATTACTATACTCATGACTCTTATTATTATCAATCTAACTCATATTATTAGCCATATTATGCTTATATGATCGATATAACGACAATTACTATACTTATTACACTCACTGTTTTCAATCTAACTCATATTATTAGCCATATTATGGTTATATGACCGATAGAACGACAATTACTATACTTATTACACTCACTATTATCAATCTAACTCATATTATTAGCCATATTATGGTTATATGACCGATAGAACGACAATTACTGTACTTACTACACTCACTATTATCAATCTAACTCATATTATTAGCCATATTATGGTTATATGACCGATAGAACGACAATTACTATACTTATTACTCTTATTATTATCAATCTAACTCATATTATTAGCCATATTATGCTTATATGATCGATAGGACAACAATTACTATACTCATTACTCTTATTATTATCAATCTAACTCATATTATTAGCCATATTATGCTTATATGATCGATAGGAAGACAATTACTATACTCATTACTCTTATTATTATCAATCTAACTCATATTATTAGCCATATTATGCTTATACGATCGATAGAACGACAATTACTATACTTATTACTCTCATTATTATCAATCTAACTCATACAATTAGCCATATTATGGTTATATGACCGATAGAACGACAATTACTATGCTTATTACTCTTACTATTATCAATCTAACTCATATTATTAGCCATATTATGCTTATAGGATCGATAGGACGGCAATTACTATACTCATTACTCTTATTATTATCATTCTAACTCATATTATTAGCCATATTATGCTTATATGACCGATAGAACGACAATTACTATGCTTATTACTCTTATTATTATCAATCTATCTCATATTATTAGCCATATTATGCTTATATGATCGATAGGACGACAATTACTATACTCATTACTCTTATTATTATCAATCTAACTCATATTATTAGCCATATTATGCTTATATGATCGATACAACGACAATTACTATACTCATTACTCTTATTATTATCAATCTAACTCATATTATTAGCTATGTTATGCTTATATGATCGATAGAACGACAATTACTATACTTATTACTCTCATTATTAACAATCTAATTCATATTATTAGCCATATTATGGTTATATGACCGATAGAACGACAATTACTATACTTATTACTCTTATTAATATCAATCTAACTCATATTATTAGCCATATTATGCCTATATGATCGATAGGACGACAATTACTATACTCATTACTCTTATTATTATCAATCTAACTCATATTATTAGACATATTATGCTTATATGATCGATAGGACGACAATTACTATACTCATTACTCTTATTATTATCAATCTAACTCATATTATTAGCCATATTATGCTTATATGATCGATAGGACGACAATTACTATACTCATTACTCTTATTATTATCAATCTATCTCAAATTATTAGCCATATTATGCTTATATGATCGATAGGACGACAATTACTATACTCATTACTCTTACTATTATCAATCTAACTCATATTACTAGCCATATTATGCTTATATGATCGATAGAACGACAATTACTACACTTATTACACTCACTATTATCAATCTAATTCATGTTATTAACCATATTATGCAGATATGATCGATAGAACGACAAATACTATACTGATTACTCTTATTACTATTAATCTAACTCGTATTATTAGCCATATTATGCTTATATGATCGATAGAACGACAATTACTATGCTTATTACTCTTATTATTATCAATCTAACTCATATTATTTGCCATATTATGATTATATGACCGATAGAACGACAATTACTATGATTATTACTCTTATTATTATCAATCTAACTCATATTATTAGCCATATTATGCTTATACGATCGATAGAACGACAATTACTATACTTATTACACTCATTGTTATCAATCTAACTCATATTATTAGCCATATTATGCTTATATGATCGATAGGATGACAATTACTATACTCATTACTCTTATTATTATCAATCTAACTCATATTATTAGCCATATTATGCTTATATGATCGATACAACGACAATTACTATACTCATTACTCTTATTATTATCAATCTAACTCATATTATTTGCCATATTATGATTTTATGACCGATAGAACGACAATTACTATGCTTATTACTCTTATTATTATCAATCTATCTCATATTATTAGCCATATTATGCTCATATGATCGATAGGACGACAATTACTATACTCATTACTCTTATTATTATCAATCTAACTCATATTATTAGCCATATTATGATTATATGACCGATAGAACGACAATTACTATGATTATTACTCTTATTATTATCAATCTAACTCATATTATTAGCCATATTATGCTTATATGATCGATAGTACGACAATTACTATACTCATTACTCTTACTATTATCAATCTAACTCATATTATTAGCCATATTATGCATATATGGTCGATATAACGACAATTAATATACTTATTACTCTTATTATTATCAATCTAACTCATACTATTAGCCATATTATGCTTATATGATCGATAGGACGACAATTACTATACTCATTACTCTTACCATTATCAATCTAACTCATATTACTAGCCATATTATGCTCATATGATCGATAGAACGACAATTACTATACTTACTACACTCACTGTTATCAATCCAACTCATCTTATTAACCATATTATGCAGATATGATCGATAGAACGACAATTACTATACTTATTACTCTTATTATTATCAATCTAACTCATATTATTAGCCATATTATGCTTATATGATCGATAGCACGACAATTACTATACTCATTACTCTTATTATTATCAATCCAACTCATATTATTAGCCATATTATGCTTATATGATCGATAGAACGACAATTACTATGCTTATTACACTCACTATTATCAATCTAACTCATATTATTAACCATATTATGCAGATATGATCGATAGAACGACAATTACTATACTTTTTCCTCTTATTCTTATCAATCTAACTCATATTATTAGCCATATTATGCTTATATGATCGATAGGATGACAATTACTATACTCATGACTCTTATTATTATCAATCTAACTCATACTATTAGCCATATTATGCTTATATGATCGATATAACGACAATTACTATACTTATTACACTCACTGTTTTCAATCTAACTCATATTATTAGCCATATTATGGTTATATGACCGATAGAACGACAATTACTATACTTATTACACTCACTATTATCAATCTAACTCATATTATTAGCCATATTATGGTTATATGACCGATAGAACGACAATTACTGTACTTACTACACTCACTATTATCAATCTAACTCATATTATTAGCCATATTATGGTTATATGACCGATAGAACGACAATTACTATACTTATTACTCTTATTATTATCAATCTAACTCATATTATTAGCCATATTATGCTTATATGATCGATAGGACGACAATTACTATACTCATTACTCTTATTATTATCAATCTAACTCATATTATTAGCCATATTATGCTTATATGATCGATGTAACGACAATTACTATACTTATTACACTCACTGTTATCAATCTAACTCATATTATTAGCCATATTATGGTTATATGACCGATAGAACGACAATTACTATACTTATTACTCTTATTATTATCAATCTAACTCATATTATTAGCCATATTATGCTTATATGATCGATAGGACGACAATTACTATACTCATTACTCTTATTATTATCAATCTAACTCATATTATTAGCCATATTATGCTTATATGATCGATAGGAAGACAATTACTATACTCATTACTCTTATTATTATCAATCTAACTCATATTATTAGCCATATTATGCTTATACGATCGATAGAACGACAATTACTATACTTATTACTCTCATTATTATCAATCTAACTCATACAATTAGCCATATTATGGTTATATGACCGATAGAACGACAATTACTATGCTTATTACTCTTACTATTATCAATCTAACTCATATTATTAGCCATATTATGCTTATAGGATCGATAGGACGGCAATTACTATACTCATTACTCTTATTATTATCAATCTAACTCATATTATTAGCCATATTATGCTTATATGACCGATAGAACGACAATTACTATGCTTATTACTCTTATTATTATCAATCTAACTCATATTATTAGCCATATTATGCTTATATGATCGATACAACGACAATTACTATACTCATTACTCTTATTATTATCAATCTAACTCATATTATTAGCTATGTTATGCTTATATGATCGATAGAACGACAATTACTATACTTATTACTCTCATTATTAACAATCTAATTCATATTATTAGCCATATTATGGTTATATGACCGATAGAACGACAATTACTATACTTATTACTCTTATTAATATCAATCTAACTCATATTATTAGCCATATTATGCCTATATGATCGATAGGACGACAATTACTATACTCATTACTCTTATTATTATCAATCTAACTCATATTACTAGCCATATTATGCTTATATGATCGATAGAACGACAATTACTACACTTATTACACTCACTATTATCAATCTAATTCGTGTTATTAACCATATTATGCAGATATGATCGATAGAACGACAAATACTATACTGATTACTCTTATTACTATTAATCTAACTCGTATTATTAGCCATATTATGCTTATATGATCGATAGAACGACAATTACTATGCTTATTACTCTTATTATTATCAATCTAACTCATATTATTTGCCATATTATGATTATATGACCGATAGAACGACAATTACTATGATTATTACTCTTATTATTATCAATCTAACTCATATTATTAGCCATATTATGCTTATACGATCGATAGAACGACAATTACTATACTTATTACACTCACTGTTATCAATCTAACTCATATTATTAGCCATATTATGCTTATATGATCGATAGGATGACAATTACTATACTCATTACTCTTATTATTATCAATCTAACTCATATTATTAGCCATATTATGCTTATATGATCGATACAACGACAATTACTATACTCATTACTCTTATTATTATCAATCTAACTCATATTATTTGCCATATTATGATTTTATGACCGATAGAACGACAATTACTATGCTTATTACTCTTATTATTATCAATCTATCTCATATTATTAGCCATATTATGCTCATATGATCGATAGGACGACAATTACTATACTCATTACTCTTATTATTATCAATCTAACTCATATTATTAGCCATATTATGATTATATGACCGATAGAACGACAATTACTATGATTATTACTCTTATTATTATCAATCTAACTCATATTATTAGCCATATTATGCTTATATGATCGATAGTACGACAATTACTATACTCATTACTCTTATTATTATCAACCTAACTCATATTATTAGCCATATTATGCTTATATGATCGATAGAACGACAATTACTATACATATTACTCGTATTATTATCAATCTAACACATATTATTAGCCATATTATGCTTATATGATCGATAGGACGACAATTACTATACTCATTACTCTTACTATTATCAATCTAACTCATATTATTAGCCATATTATGCATATATGGTCGATATAACGACAATTAATATACTTATTACTCTTATTATTATCAATCTAACTCATACTATTAGCCATATTATGCTTATATGATCGATAGAACGACAATTACTATACTTATTACACTCACTGTTATCAATCTAACTCATATTATTAGCCATATTATGGTTATATGACCGATAGAACGACAATTACTATGCTTATTACTCTTATTATTATCAATCTAACTCATATTATTAGCCATATTATACTTATACGGTCGATAGAACGACAATTACTATACTTATTACTCTCATTATTATCAACCTAACTCATATAATTATCCATATTATGGTTATATGACCGATAGAACGACAATTACTATGCTTATTACTCGTATTATTATCAATCTAACTCATATTATTAGCCATATTATGCTTATATGATCGATAGGACGACAATTACTATACTCATTACTCTTACCATTATCAATCTAACTCATATTACTAGCCATATTATGCTCATATGATCGATAGAACGACAATTACTATACTTACTACACTCACTGTTATCAATCCAACTCATCTTATTAACCATATTATGCAGATATGATCGATAGAACGACAATTACTATACTTATTACTCTTATTATTATCAATCTAACTCATATTATTAGCCATATTATGCTTATATGATCGATAGCACGACAATTACTATACTCATTACTCTTATTATTATCAATCCAACTCATATTATTAGCCATATTATGCTTATATGATCGATAGAACGACAATTACTATGCTTATTACACTCACTATTATCAATCTAACTCATATTATTAACCATATTATGCAGATATGATCGATAGAACGACAATTACTATACTTTTTCCTCTTATTCTTATCAATCTAACTCATATTATTAGCCATATTATGCTTATATGATCGATAGGATGACAATTACTATACTCATGACTCTTATTATTATCAATCTAACTCATATTATTAGCCATATTATGCTTATATGATCGATAGCACGACAATTACTATACTCATTACTCTTATTATTATCAATCTAACTCATATTATTAGCCATATTATGGTTATATGACCGATAGAACGACAACTACTATACTTATTACTCTTATTATTATCAATCTAACTCATATTATTAGCCATATTATGCTTATATGATCGATAGGACGACAATTACTATACTCATTACTCTTATTATTATCAATCTAACTCATATTATTAGCCATATTATGCTCATATGATCGATAGAACGACAATTACTATACTTTTTACACTCACTGTTATCAATCCAACTCATATTATTAACCATATTATGCAGATATGATCGATAGAACGACAATTACTATACTTATTACACTCACTGTTATCAATCTAACTCATATTATTAGCCATATTATGCTTATATGATCGATAGAACGACAATTACTATACTTATTACTCTCATTATTATCAATCTAACTCATATTATTAGCCATATTATGCTTATATGATCGATAGAACGACAATTACTATGCTTATTACTCTTATTATTATCAATCTAACTCATTTTATTTGCCATATTATGATTATATGACCGATAGAACGACAATTACTATGCTTATTACTCTTATTATTATCAATCTAACTCATATTATTAGCCATATTATACTTATACGGTCGATAGAACGACAATTACTATACTTATTACTCTCATTATTATCAACCTAACTCATATAATTATCCATATTATGGTTATATGACCGATAGAACGACAATTACTATGCTTATTACTCGTATTATTATCAATCTAACTCATATTATTAGCCATATTATGCTTATATGATCGATAGGAGGACAATTACTATACTCATTACTCTTACCATTATCAATCTAACTCATATTACTAGCCATATTATGCTCATATGATCGATAGAACGACAATTACTATACTTACTACACTCACTGTTATCAATCCAACTCATCTTATTAACCATATTATGCAGATATGATCGATAGAACGACAATTACTATACTTATTACTCTTATTATTATCAATCTAACTCATATTATTAGCCATATTATGCTTATATGATCGATAGCACGACAATTACTATACTCATTACTCTTATTATTATCAATCCAACTCATATTATTAGCCATATTATGCTTATATGATCGATAGAACGACAATTACTATGCTTATTACACTCACTATTATCAATCTAACTCATATTATTAACCATATTATGCAGATATGATCGATAGAACGACAATTACTATACTTTTTCCTCTTATTCTTATCAATCTAACTCATATTATTAGCCGTATTATGCTTATATGATCGATAGGATGACAATTACTATACTCATGACTCTTATTATTATCAATCTAACTCATATTATTAGCCATATTATGCTTATATGATCGATATAACGACAATTACTATACTTATTACACTCACTGTTTTCAATCTAACTCATATTATTAGCCATATTATGGTTATATGACCGATAGAACGACAATTACTATACTTATTACACTCACTATTATCAATCTAACTCATATTATTAGCCATATTATGGTTATATGACCGATAGAACGACAATTACTGTACTTACTACACTCACTATTATCAATCTAACTCATATTATTAGCCATATTATGGTTATATGACCGATAGAACGACAATTACTATACTTATTACTCTTATTATTATCAATCTAACTCATATTATTAGCCATATTATGCTTATATGATCGATAGGACGACAATTACTATACTCATTACTCTTATTATTATCAATCTAACTCATATTATTAGCCATATTATGCTTATATGATCGATAGGAAGACAATTACTATACTCATTACTCTTATTATTATCAATCTAACTCATATTATTAGCCATATTATGCTTATACGATCGATAGAACGACAATTACTATACTTATTACTCTCATTATTATCAATCTAACTCATACAATTAGCCATATTATGGTTATATGACCGATAGAACGACAATTACTATGCTTATTACTCTTACTATTATCAATCTAACTCATATTATTAGCCATATTATGCTTATAGGATCGATAGGACGGCAATTACTATACTCATTACTCTTATTATTATCAATCTAACTCATATTATTAGCCATATTATGCTTATATGACCGATAGAACGACAATTACTATGCTTATTACTCTTATTATTATCAATCTAACTCATATTATTAGCCATATTATGCTTATATGATCGATACAACGACAATTACTATACTCATTACTCTTATTATTATCAATCTAACTCATATTATTAGCTATGTTATGCTTATATGATCGATAGAACGACAATTACTATACTTATTACTCTCATTATTAACAATCTAATTCATATTATTAGCCATATTATGGTTATATGACCGATAGAACGACAATTACTATACTTATTACTCTTATTAATATCAATCTAACTCATATTATTAGCCATATTATGCCTATATGATCGATAGGACGACAATTACTATACTCATTACTCTTATTATTATCAATCTAACTCATATTACTAGCCATATTATGCTTATATGATCGATAGAACGACAATTACTACACTTATTACACTCACTATTATCAATCTAATTCGTGTTATTAACCATATTATGCAGATATGATCGATAGAACGACAAATACTATACTGATTACTCTTATTACTATTAATCTAACTCGTATTATTAGCCATATTATGCTTATATGATCGATAGAACGACAATTACTATGCTTATTACTCTTATTATTATCAATCTAACTCATATTATTTGCCATATTATGATTATATGACCGATAGAACGACAATTACTATGATTATTACTCTTATTATTATCAATCTAACTCATATTATTAGCCATATTATGCTTATACGATCGATAGAACGACAATTACTATACTTATTACACTCACTGTTATCAATCTAACTCATATTATTAGCCATATTATGCTTATATGATCGATAGGATGACAATTACTATACTCATTACTCTTATTATTATCAATCTAACTCATATTATTAGCCATATTATGCTTATATGATCGATAGGACGACAATTACTATACTCATTACTCTTATTATTATCAATCTAACTCATATTATTAGCCATATTATGCTTATATGATCGATAGGAAGACAATTACTATACTCATTACTCTTATTATTATCAATCTAACTCATATTATTAGCCATATTATGCTTATACGATCGATAGAACGACAATTACTATACTTATTACTCTCATTATTATCAATCTAACTCATACAATTAGCCATATTATGGTTATATGACCGATAGAACGACAATTACTATGCTTATTACTCTTACTATTATCAATCTAACTCATATTATTAGCCATATTATGCTTATAGGATCGATAGGACGGCAATTACTATACTCATTACTCTTATTATTATCAATCTAACTCATATTATTAGCCATATTATGCTTATATGACCGATAGAACGACAATTACTATGCTTATTACTCTTATTATTATCAATCTAACTCATATTATTAGCCATATTATGCTTATATGATCGATACAACGACAATTACTATACTCATTACTCTTATTATTATCAATCTAACTCATATTATTAGCTATGTTATGCTTATATGATCGATAGAACGACAATTACTATACTTATTACTCTCATTATTAACAATCTAATTCATATTATTAGCCATATTATGGTTATATGACCGATAGAACGACAATTACTATACTTATTACTCTTATTAATATCAATCTAACTCATATTATTAGCCATATTATGCCTATATGATCGATAGGACGACAATTACTATACTCATTACTCTTATTATTATCAATCTAACTCATATTACTAGCCATATTATGCTTATATGATCGATAGAACGACAATTACTACACTTATTACACTCACTATTATCAATCTAATTCGTGTTATTAACCATATTATGCAGATATGATCGATAGAACGACAAATACTATACTGATTACTCTTATTACTATTAATCTAACTCGTATTATTAGCCATATTATGCTTATATGATCGATAGAACGACAATTACTGTGCTTATTACTCTTATTATTATCAATCTAACTCATATTATTTGCCATATTATGATTATATGACCGATAGAACGACAATTACTATGATTATTACTCTTATTATTATCAATCTAACTCATATTATTAGCCATATTATGCTTATACGATCGATAGAACGACAATTACTATACTTATTACACTCACTGTTATCAATCTAACTCATATTATTAGCCATATTATGCTTATATGATCGATAGGATGACAATTACTATACTCATTACTCTTATTATTATCAATCTAACTCATATTATTAGCCATATTATGCTTATATGATCGATACAACGACAATTACTATACTCATTACTCTTATTATTATCAATCTAACTCATATTATTTGCCATATTATGATTTTATGACCGATAGAACGACAATTACTATGCTTATTACTCTTATTATTATCAATCTATCTCATATTATTAGCCATATTATGCTCATATGATCGATAGGACGACAATTACTATACTCATTACTCTTATTATTATCAATCTAACTCATATTATTAGCCATATTATGATTATATGACCGATAGAACGACAATTACTATGATTATTACTCTTATTATTATCAATCTAACTCATATTATTAGCCATATTATGCTTATATGATCGATAGTACGACAATTACTATACTCATTACTCTTATTATTATCAACCTAACTCATATTATTAGCCATATTATGCTTATATGATCGATAGAACGACAATTACTATACATATTACTCGTATTATTATCAATCTAACACATATTATTAGCCATATTATGCTTATATGATCGATAGGACGACAATTACTATACTCATTACTCTTACTATTATCAATCTAACTCATATTATTAGCCATATTATGCATATATGGTCGATATAACGACAATTAATATACTTATTACTCTTATTATTATCAATCTAACTCATACTATTAGCCATATTATGCTTATATGATCGATAGAACGACAATTACTATACTTATTACACTCACTGTTATCAATCTAACTCATATTATTAGCCATATTATGGTTATATGACCGATAGAACGACAATTACTATGCTTATTACTCTTATTATTATCAATCTAACTCATATTATTAGCCATATTATACTTATACGGTCGATAGAACGACAATTACTATACTTATTACTCTCATTATTATCAACCTAACTCATATAATTATCCATATTATGGTTATATGACCGATAGAACGACAATTACTATGCTTATTACTCGTATTATTATCAATCTAACTCATATTATTAGCCATATTATGCTTATATGATCGATAGGACGACAATTACTATACTCATTACTCTTACCATTATCAATCTAACTCATATTACTAGCCATATTATGCTCATATGATCGATAGAACGACAATTACTATACTTACTACACTCACTGTTATCAATCCAACTCATCTTATTAACCATATTATGCAGATATGATCGATAGAACGACAATTACTATACTTATTACTCTTATTATTATCAATCTAACTCATATTATTAGCCATATTATGCTTATATGATCGATAGCACGACAATTACTATACTCATTACTCTTATTATTATCAATCCAACTCATATTATTAGCCATATTATGCTTATATGATCGATAGAACGACAATTACTATGCTTATTACACTCACTATTATCAATCTAACTCATATTATTAACCATATTATGCAGATATGATCGATAGAACGACAATTACTATACTTTTTCCTCTTATTCTTATCAATCTAACTCATATTATTAGCCATATTATGCTTATATGATCGATAGGATGACAATTACTATACTCATGACTCTTATTATTATCAATCTAACTCATATTATTTGCCATATTATGCTTATATGATCGATATAACGACAATTACTATACTTATTACACTCACTGTTTTCAATCCAACTCATATTATTAGCCATATTATGGTTATATGACCGATAGAACGACAATTACTATACTTATTACACTCACTATTATCAATCTAACTCATATTATTAGCCATATTATGGTTATATGACCGATAGAACGACAATTACTGTACTTACTACACTCACTATTATCAATCTAACTCATATTATTAGCCATATTATGGTTATATGACCGATAGAACGACAATTACTATACTTATTACTCTTATTATTATCAATCTAACTCATATTATTAGCCATATTATGCTTATATGATCGATAGGACGACAATTACTATACTCATTACTCTTATTATTATCAATCTAACTCATATTATTAGCCATATTATGCTTATATGATCGATGTAACGACAATTACTATACTTATTACACTCACTGTTATCAATCTAACTCATATTATTAGCCATATTATGGTTATATGACCGATAGAACGACAATTACTATACTTATTACTCTTATTATTATCAATCTAACTCATATTATTAGCCATATTATGCTTATATGATCGATAGGACGACAATTACTATACTCATTACTCTTATTATTATCAATCTAACTCATATTATTAGCCATATTATGCTTATATGATCGATAGGAAGACAATTACTATACTCATTACTCTTATTATTATCAATCTAACTCATATTATTAGCCATATTATGCTTATACGATCGATAGAACGACAATTACTATACTTATTACTCTCATTATTATCAATCTAACTCATACAATTAGCCATATTATGGTTATATGACCGATAGAACGACAATTACTATGCTTATTACTCTTACTATTATCAATCTAACTCATATTATTAGCCATATTATGCTTATAGGATCGATAGGACGGCAATTACTATACTCATTACTCTTATTATTATCAATCTAACTCATATTATTAGCCATATTATGCTTATATGACCGATAGAACGACAATTACTATGCTTATTACTCTTATTATTATCAATCTATCTCATATTATTAGCCATATTATGCTTATATGATCGATAGGACGACAATTACTATACTCATTACTCTTATTATTATCAATCTAACTCATATTATTAGGCATATTATGCTTATATGATCGATACAACGACAATTACTATACTCATTACTCTTATTATTATCAATCTAACTCATATTATTAGCTATGTTATGCTTATATGATCGATAGAACGACAATTACTATACTTATTACTCTCATTATTAACAATCTAATTCATATTATTAGCCATATTATGGTTATATGACCGATAGAACGACAATTACTATACTTATTACTCTTATTAATATCAATCTAACTCATATTATTAGCCATATTATGCCTATATGATCGATAGGACGACAATTACTATACTCATTACTCTTATTATTATCAATCTAACTCATATTATTAGCCATATTATGCTTATATGATCGATAGGACGACAATTACTATACTCATTACTCTTATTATTATCAATCTAACTCATATTATTAGCCATATTATGCTTATATGATCGATAGGACGACAATTACTATACTCATTACTCTTATTATTATCAATCTATCTCAAATTATTAGCCATATTATGCTTATATGATCGATAGGACGACAATTACTATACTCATTACTCTTACTATTATCAATCTAACTCATATTACTAGCCATATTATGCTTATATGATCGATAGGACGACAATTACTACACTTATTACACTCACTATTATCAATCTAATTCATGTTATTAACCATATTATGCAGATATGATCGATAGAACGACAAATACTATACTGATTACTCTTATTACTATTAATCTAACTCGTATTATTAGCCATATTATGCTTATATGATCGATAGAACGACAATTACTATGCTTATTACTCTTATTATTATCAATCTAACTCATATTATTTGCCATATTATGATTATATGACCGATAGAACGACAATTACTATGATTATTACTCTTATTATTATCAATCTAACTCATATTATTAGCCATATTATGCTTATACGATCGATAGAACGACAATTACTATACTTATTACACTCACTGTTATCAATCTAACTCATATTATTAGCCATATTATGCTTATATGATCGATAGGATGACAATTACTATACTCATTACTCTTATTATTATCAATCTAACTCATATTATTAGCCATATTATGCTTATATGATCGATACAACGACAATTACTATACTCATTACTCCTATTATTATCAATCTAACTCATATTATTTGCCATATTATGATTTTATGACCGATAGAACGACAATTACTATGCTTATTACTCTTATTATTATCAATCTATCTCATATTATTAGCCATATTATGCTCATATGATCGATAGGACGACAATTACTATACTCATTACTCTTATTATTATCAATCTAACTCATATTATTAGCCATATTATGATTATATGACCGATAGAACGACAATTACTATGATTATTACTCTTATTATTATCAATCTAACTCATATTATTAGCCATATTATGCTTATATGATCGATAGTACGACAATTACTATACTCATTACTCTTATTATTATCAACCTAACTCATATTATTAGCCATATTATGCTTATATGATCGATAGAACGACAATTACTATACATATTACTCGTATTATTATCAATCTAACACATATTATTAGCCATATTATGCTTATATGATCGATAGGACGACAATTACTATACTCATTACTCTTACTATTATCAATCTAACTCATATTATTAGCCATATTATGCATATATGGTCGATATAACGACAATTAATATACTTATTACTCTTATTATTATCAATCTAACTCATACTATTAGCCATATTATGCTTATATGATCGATAGAACGGCAATTACTATACTTATTACTCTTGTTATTATCAATCTAACTCATATTATTAGCCATATTATGCTTATATGATCGATATAACGACAATTACTATACTTATTAGACTCACTGTTCTCAATCTAACTCATATTATTAGCCATATTATGGTTATATGACCGATATAACGACAATTACTATACTTATTACACTCACTGTTCTCAATCTAACTCATATTATTAGCCATATTATGGTTATATGACCGATAGAACGACAACTACTATACTTATTACTCTTATTATTATCAAGCTAACTCATATTATTAACCATATTATGCTTATATGATCGATAGGAAGACAATTACTGTGCTCATTACTCTTATTATTATCAATCTAACTCATATTATTAGCCATATTATGCTTATATGATCGATAGAACGACAATTACTATACTTATTACTCTTATTATTATCAATCTAACTCATATTATTAGCCATATTATGCTTATATGATCGATAGAACGACAATTACTAGACTCATTACTCTTATTATTATCAACCTAATTCATATTATTAGCCATATTATGCTTATATGATCGATAGGACGACAATTACTATACTTATTACACTCATTATTATCAATCTAGCTCATATTATTAGCCATATTATGCTTATACGGTCGATAGAACGACAATTACTATACTTATTACTCTCATTATTATCAACCTAACTCATTTAATTATCCATATTATGGTTATATGACCGATAGAACAACAATTACTATGCTTATTACTCTTATTATTATCAATCTAACTCATATTATTAGCCATATTATGCTTATATGATCGATAGAACGACAATTACTACACTTATTACACTCACTATTATCAATCCAATTCATGTTATTAACCATATTATGCAGATATGATCGATAGAACGACAAATACTATACTGATTACTCTTATTACTATTAATCTAACTCGTATTATTAGCCATATTATGCTTATATGATCGATAGAACGACAATTACTATGCTTATTACTCTTATTATTATCAATCTAACTCATTTTATTTGCCATATTATGATTATATGACCGATAGAACGACAATTACTATGCTTATTACTCTTATTATTATCAATCTAACTCATATTATTAGCCATATTATACTTATACGGTCGATAGAACGACAATTACTATACTTATTACTCTCATTATTATCAACCTAACTCATATAATTATCCATATTATGGTTATATGACCGATAGAACGACAATTACTATGCTTATTACTCGTATTATTATCAATCTAACTCATATTATTAGCCATATTATGCTTATATGATCGATAGGACGACAATTACTATACTCATTACTCTTACCATTATCAATCTAACTCATATTACTAGCCATATTATGCTCATATGATCGATAGAACGACAATTACTATACTTACTACACTCACTGTTATCAATCCAACTCATCTTATTAACCATATTATGCAGATATGATCGATAGAACGACAATTACTATACTTATTACTCTTATTATTATCAATCTAACTCATATTATTAGCCATATTATGCTTATATGATCGATAGCACGACAATTACTATACTCATTACTCTTATTATTATCAATCCAACTCATATTATTAGCCATATTATGCTTATATGATCGATAGAACGACAATTACTATGCTTATTACACTCACTATTATCAATCTAACTCATATTATTAACCATATTATGCAGATATGATCGATAGAACGACAATTACTATACTTTTTCCTCTTATTCTTATCAATCTAACTCATATTATTAGCCATATTATGCTTATATGATCGATAGGATGACAATTACTATACTCATGACTCTTATTATTATCAATCTAACTCATATTATTAGCCATATTATGCTTATATGATCGATATAACGACAATTACTATACTTATTACACTCACTGTTTTCAATCTAACTCATATTATTAGCCATATTATGGTTATATGACCGATAGAACGACAATTACTATACTTATTACACTCACTATTATCAATCTAACTCATATTATTAGCCATATTATGGTTATATGACCGATAGAACGACAATTACTATACTTACTACACTCACTATTATCAATCTAACTCATATTATTAGCCATATTATGGTTATATGACCGATAGAACGACAATTACTATACTTATTACTCTTATTATTATCAATCTAACTCATATTATTAGCCATATTATGCTTATATGATCGATAGGACGACAATTACTATACTCATTACTCTTATTATTATCAATCTAACTCATATTATTAGCCATATTATGCTTATATGATCGATGTAACGACAATTACTATACTTATTACACTCACTGTTATCAATCTAACTCATATTATTAGCCATATTATGGTTATATGACCGATAGAACGACAATTACTATACTTATTACTCTTATTATTATCAATCTAACTCATATTATTAGCCATATTATGCTTATATGATCGATAGGACGACAATTACTATACTCATTACTCTTATTATTATCAATCTATCTCAAATTATTAGCCATATTATGCTTATATGATCGATAGGACGACAATTACTATACTCATTACTCTTACTATTATCAATCTAACTCATATTACTAGCCATATTATGCTTATATGATCGATAGAACGACAATTACTACACTTATTACACTCACTATTATCAATCTAATTCATGTTATTAACCATATTATGCAGATATGATCGATAGAACGACAAATACTATACTGATTACTCTTATTACTATTAATCTAACTCGTATTATTAGCCATATTATGCTTATATGATCGATAGAACGACAATTACTATGCTTATTACTCTTATTATTATCAATCTAACTCATATTATTTGCCATATTATGATTATATGACCGATAGAACGACAATTACTATGATTATTACTCTTATTATTATCAATCTAACTCATATTATTAGCCATATTATGCTTATACGATCGATAGAACGACAATTACTATACTTATTACACTCACTGTTATCAATCTAACTCATATTATTAGCCATATTATGCATATATGATCGATAGGATGACAATTACTATACTCATTACTCTTATTATTATCAATCTAACTCATATTATTAGCCATATTATGCTTATATGATCGATACAACGACAATTACTATACTCATTACTCTTATTATTATCAATCTAACTCATATTATTTGCCATATTATGATTTTATGACCGATAGAACGACAATTACTATGCTTATTACTCTTATTATTATCAATCTATCTCATATTATTAGCCATATTATGCTCATATGATCGATAGGACGACAATTACTATACTCATTACTCTTATTATTATCAATCTAACTCATATTATTAGCCATATTATGATTATATGACCGATAGAACGACAATTACTATGATTATTACTCTTATTATTATCAATCTAACTCATATTATTAGCCATATTATGCTTATATGATCGATAGTACGACAATTACTATACTCATTACTCTTATTATTATCAACCTAACTCATATTATTAGCCATATTATGCTTATATGATCGATAGAACGACAATTACTATACATATTACTCGTATTATTATCAATCTAACACATATTATTAGCCATATTATGCTTATATGATCGATAGGACGACAATTACTATACTCATTACTCTTACTATTATCAATCTAACTCATATTATTAGCCATATTATGCATATATGGTCGATATAACGACAATTAATATACTTATTACTCTTATTATTATCAATCTAACTCATACTATTAGCCATATTATGCTTATATGATCGATAGAACGACAATTACTATACTTATTACACTCACTGTTATCAATCTAACTCATATTATTAGCCATATTATGGTTATATGACCGATAGAACGACAATTACTATACTTATTACTCTTATTATTATCAAGCTAACTCATATTATTAGCCATATTATGCTTATATGATCGATACAACGACAATTACTATACTCATTACTCTTATTATTATCAATCTAACTCATATTATTAGCCATATTATGCTTATATGATCGATATAACGACAATTACTATACTTATTAGACTCATTATTATCAACCTAACTCATTTAATTATCCATATTATGGTTATATGACCGATAGAACAACAATTACTATGCTTATTACTCTTATTATTATCAATCTAACTCATATTATTAGCCATATTATGCTTATATGATCGATAGAACGACAATTACTACACTTATTACACTCACTATTATCAATCCAATTCATGTTATTAACCATATTATGCAGATATGATCGATAGAACGACAAATACTATACTGATTACTCTTATTACTATTAATCTAACTCGTATTATTAGCCATATTATGCTTATATGATCGATAGAACGACAATTACTATGCTTATTACTCTTATTATTATCAATCTAACTCATTTTATTTGCCATATTATGATTATATGACCGATAGAACGACAATTACTATGCTTATTACTCTTATTATTATCAATCTAACTCATATTATTAGCCATATTATACTTATACGGTCGATAGAACGACAATTACTATACTTATTACTCTCATTATTATCAACCTAACTCATATAATTATCCATATTATGGTTATATGACCGATAGAACGACAATTACTATGCTTATTACTCGTATTATTATCAATCTAACTCATATTATTAGCCATATTATGCTTATATGATCGATAGGACGACAATTACTATACTCATTACTCTTACCATTATCAATCTAACTCATATTACTAGCCATATTATGCTCATATGATCGATAGAACGACAATTACTATACTTACTACACTCACTGTTATCAATCCAACTCATCTTATTAACCATATTATGCAGATATGATCGATAGAACGACAATTACTATACTTATTACTCTTATTATTATCAATCTAACTCATATTATTAGCCATATTATGCTTATATGATCAATAGCACGACAATTACTATACTCATTACTCTTATTATTATCAATCCAACTCATATTATTAGCCATATTATGCTTATATGATCGATAGAACGACAATTACTATGCTTATTACACTCACTATTATTAATCTAACTCATATTATTAACCATATTATGCAGATATGATCGATAGAACGACAATTACTATACTGTTTCCTCTTATTCTTATCAATCTAACTCATATTATTAGCCATATTATGCTTATATGATCGATAGGATGACAATTACTATACTCATGACTCTTATTATTATCAATCTAACTCATATTATTAGCCATATTATGCTTATATGATCGATATAACGACAATTACTATACTTATTACACTCACTGTTTTCAATCTAACTCATATTATTAGCCATATTATGGTTATATGACCGATAGAACGACAATTACTATACTTATTACACTCACTATTATCAATCTAACTCATATTATTAGCCATATTATGGTTATATGACCGATAGAACGACAATTACTATACTTACTACACTCACTATTATCAATCTAACTCATATTATTAGCCATATTATGGTTATATGACCGATAGAACGACAATTACTATACTTATTACTCTTATTATTATCAATCTAACTCATATTATTAGCCATATTATGCTTATATGATCGATAGGACGACAATTACTATACTCATTACTCTTATTATTATCAATCTAACTCATATTATTAGCCATATTATGCTTATATGATCGATGTAACGACAATTACTATACTTATTACACTCACTGTTATCAATCTAACTCATATTATTAGCCATATTATGGTTATATGACCGATAGAACGACAATTACTATACTTATTACTCTTATTATTATCAATCTAACTCATATTATTAGCCATATTATGCTTATATGATCGATAGGACGACAATTACTATACTCATTACTCTTATTATTATCAATCTAACTCATATTATTAGCCATATTATGCTTATATGATCGATAGGACGACAATTACTATACTCATTACTCTTATTATTATCAATCTATCTCAAATTATTAGCCATATTATGCTTATATGATCGATAATACGACAATTACTATACTCATTACTCTTGCTATTATCAATCTAACTCATATTACTAGCCATATTATGCTTATATGATCGATAGAACGACAATTACTACACTTACTACACTCACTATTATCAATCTAATTCATGTTATTAACCATATTATGCAGATATGATCGATAGGACGGCAATTACTATACTCATTACTCTTATTATTATCAATCTAACTCATATTATTAGCTATGTTATGCTTATATGACCGATAGAACGACAATTACTATACTTATTACTCTCATTATTAACAATCTAATTCATATTATTAGCCATATTATGGTTATATGACCGATAGAACGACAATTACTATACTTATTACTCTCATTATTAACAATCTAATTCATATTATTAGCCATATTATGGTTATATGACCGATAGAACGACAATTACTATACTTATTACTCTTATTAATATCAATCTAACTCATATTATTAGCCATATTATGCCTATATGATCGATAGGACGACAATTACTATACTCATTACTCTTATTATTATCAATCTAACTCATATTATTAGCCATATTATGCTTATATGATCGATAGGACGACAATTACTATACTCATTACTCTTACTATTATCAATCTAACTCATATTACTAGCCATATTATGCTTATATGATCGATAGAACGACAATTACTACACTTATTACACTCACTATTATCAATCTAATTCATGTTATTAACCATATTATGCAGATATGATCGATAGAACGACAAATACTATACTGATTACTCTTATTACTATTAATCTAACTCGTATTATTAGCCATATTATGCTTATATGATCGATAGAACGACAATTACTATGCTTATTACTCTTATTATTATCAATCTAACTCATATTATTTGCCATATTATGATTATATGACCGATAGAACGACAATTACTATGATTATTACTCTTATTATTATCAATCTAACTCATATTATTAGCCATATTATGCTTATACGATCGATAGAACGACAATTACTATACTTATTACACTCACTGTTATCAATCTAACTCATATTATTAGCCATATTATGCATATATGATCGATAGGATGACAATTACTATACTCATTACTCTTATTATTATCAATCTAACTCATATTATTAGCCATATTATGCTTATATGATCGATACAACGACAATTACTATACTCATTACTCTTATTATTATCAATCTAACTCATATTATTTGCCATATTATGATTTTATGACCGATAGAACGACAATTACTATGCTTATTACTCTTATTATTATCAATCTATCTCATATTATTAGCCATATTATGCTCATATGATCGATAGGACGACAAATACTATACTCATTACTCTTATTATTATCAATCTAACTCATATTATTAGCCATATTATGATTATATGACCGATAGAACGACAATTACTATGATTATTACTCTTATTATTATCAATCTAACTCATATTATTAGCCATATTATGCTTATATGATCGATAGTACGACAATTACTATACTCATTACTCTTATTATTATCAACCTAACTCATATTATTAGCCATATTATGCTTATATGATCGATAGAACGACAATTACTATACATATTACTCGTATTATTATCAATCTAACACATATTATTAGCCATATTATGCTTATATGATCGATAGGACGACAATTACTATACTCATTACTCTTACTATTATCAATCTAACTCATATTATTAGCCATATTATGCATATATGGTCGATATAACGACAATTAATATACTTATTACTCTTATTATTATCAATCTAACTCATACTATTAGCCATATTATGCTTATATGATCGATAGAACGACAATTACTATACTTATTACACTCACTGTTATCAATCTAACTCATATTATTAGCCATATTATGGTTATATGACCGATAGAACGACAATTACTATACTTATTACTCTTATTATTATCAAGCTAACTCATATTATTAGCCATATTATGCTTATATGATCGATACAACGACAATTACTATACTCATTACTCTTATTATTATCAATCTAACTCATATTATTAGCCATATTATGCTTATATGATCGATATAACGACAATTACTATACTTATTAGACTCATTATTATCAACCTAACTCATTTAATTATCCATATTATGGTTATATGACCGATAGAACAACAATTACTATGCTTATTACTCTTATTATTATCAATCTAACTCATATTATTAGCCATATTATGCTTATATGATCGATAGAACGACAATTACTACACTTATTACACTCACTATTATCAATCCAATTCATGTTATTAACCATATTATGCAGATATGATCGATAGAACGACAAATACTATACTGATTACTCTTATTACTATTAATCTAACTCGTATTATTAGCCATATTATGCTTATATGATCGATAGAACGACAATTACTATGCTTATTACTCTTATTATTATCAATCTAACTCATTTTATTTGCCATATTATGATTATATGACCGATAGAACGACAATTACTATGCTTATTACTCTTATTATTATCAATCTAACTCATATTATTAGCCATATTATACTTATACGGTCGATAGAACGACAATTACTATACTTATTACTCTCATTATTATCAACCTAACTCATATAATTATCCATATTATGGTTATATGACCGATAGAACGACAATTACTATGCTTATTACTCGTATTATTATCAATCTAACTCATATTATTAGCCATATTATGCTTATATGATCGATAGGACGACAATTACTATACTCATTACTCTTACCATTATCAATCTAACTCATATTACTAGCCATATTATGCTCATATGATCGATAGAACGACAATTACTATACTTACTACACTCACTGTTATCAATCCAACTCATCTTATTAACCATATTATGCAGATATGATCGATAGAACGACAATTACTATACTTACTACTCTTATTATTATCAATCTAACTCATATTATTAGCCATATTATGCTTATATGATCAATAGCACGACAATTACTATACTCATTACTCTTATTATTATCAATCCAACTCATATTATTAGCCATATTATGCTTATATGATCGATAGAACGACAATTACTATGCTTATTACACTCACTATTATTAATCTAACTCGTATTATTAACCATATTATGCAGATATGATCGATAGAACGACAATTACTATACTTTTTCCTCTTATTCTTATCAATCTAACTCATATTATTAGCCATATTATGCTTATATGATCGATAGGATGACAATTACTATACTCATGACTCTTATTATTATCAATCTAACTCATATTATTAGCCATATTATGCTTATATGATCGATATAACGACAATTACTATACTTATTACACTCACTGTTTTCAATCTAACTCATATTATTAGCCATATTATGGTTATATGACCGATAGAACGACAATTACTATACTTATTACACTCACTATTATCAATCTAACTCATATTATTAGCCATATTATGGTTATATGACCGATAGAACGACAATTACTATACTTACTACACTCACTATTATCAATCTAACTCATATTATTAGCCATATTATGGTTATATGACCGATAGAACGACAATTACTATACTTATTACTCTTATTATTATCAATCTAACTCATATTATTAGCCATATTATGCTTATATGATCGATAGGACGACAATTACTATACTCATTACTCTTATTATTATCAATCTAACTCATATTATTAGCCATATTATGCTTATATGATCGATGTAACGACAATTACTATACTTATTACACTCACTGTTATCAATCTAACTCATATTATTAGCCATATTATGGTTATATGACCGATAGAACGACAATTACTATACTTATTACTCTTATTATTATCAATCTAACTCATATTATTAGCCATATTATGCTTATATGATCGATAGGACGACAATTACTATACTCATTACTCTTATTATTATCAATCTAACTCATATTATTAGCCATATTATGCTTATATGATCGATAGGACGACAATTACTATACTCATTACTCTTATTATTATCAATCTATCTCAAATTATTAGCCATATTATGCTTATATGATCGATAGGACGACAATTACTATACTCATTACTCTTACTATTATCAATCTAACTCATATTACTAGCCATATTATGCTTATATGATCGATAGAACGACAATTACTACACTTATTACACTCACTATTATCAATCTAATTCATGTTATTAACCATATTATGCAGATATGATCGATAGGACGGCAATTACTATACTCATTACTCTTATTATTATCAATCTAACTCATATTATTAGCTATGTTATGCTTATATGATCGATAGAACGACAATTACTATACTTACTACACTCACTATTATCAATCTAACTCATATTATTAGCCATATTATGGTTATATGACCGATAGAACGACAATTACTATACTTATTACACTCACTATTATCAATCTAACTCATATTATTAGCCATATTATGGTTATATAACCGATAGAACGACAATTACTATACTTACTACACTCACTATTATCAATCTAACTCATATTATTAGCCATATTATGGTTATATGACCGATAGAACGACAATTACTATACTTATTACTCTTATTATTATCAATCTAACTCATATTATTAGCCATATTATGCTTATATGATCGATAGGACGACAATTACTATACTCATTACTCTTATTATTATCAATCTAACTCATGTTATTAGCCATATTATGCTTATATGATCGATGTAACGACAATTACTATACTTATTACACTCACTGTTATCAATCTAACTCATATTATTAGCCATATTATGGTTATATGACCGATAGAACGACAATTACTATACTTATTACTCTTATTATTATCAATCTAACTCATATTATTAGCCATATTATGCTTATATGATCGATAGGACGACAATTACTATACTCATTACTCTTATTATTATCAATCTAACTCATATTATTAGCCATATTATGCTTATATGATCGATAGGAAGACAATTACTATACTCATTACTCTTATTATTATCAATCTAACTCATATTATTAGCCATATTATGCTTATACGATCGATAGAACGACAATTACTATACTTATTACTCTCATTATTATCAATCTAACTCATACAATTAGCCATATTATGGTTATATGACCGATAGAACGACAATTACTATGCTTATTACTCTTACTATTATCAATCTAACTCATATTATTAGCCATATTATGCTTATATGATCGATAGGACGGCAATTACTATACTCATTACTCTTATTATTATCAATCTAACTCATATTATTAGCCATATTATGCTTATATGACCGATAGAACGACAATTACTATGCTTATTACTCTTATTATTATCAATCTATCTCATATTATTAGCCATATTATGCTTATATGATCGATAGGACGACAATTACTATACTCATTACTCTTATTATTATCAATCTAACTCATATTATTAGCCATATTATGCTTATATGATCGATACAACGACAATTACTATACTCATTACTCTTATTATTATCAATCTAACTCATATTATTAGCTATGTTATGCTTATATGATCGATAGAACGACAATTACTATACTTATTACTCTCATTATTAACAATCTAATTCATATTATTAGCCATATTATGGTTATATGACCGATAGAACGACAATTACTATACTTATTACTCTTATTAATATCAATCTAACTCATATTATTAGCCATATTATGCCTATATGATCGATAGGACGACAATTACTATACTCATTACTCTTATTATTATCAATCTAACTCATATTATTAGCCATATTATGCTTATATGATCGATAGGACGACAATTACTATACTCATTACTCTTATTATTATCAATCTAACTCATATTATTAGCCATATTATGCTTATATGATCGATAGGACGACAATTACTATACTCATTACTCTTATTATTATCAATCTATCTCAAATTATTAGCCATATTATGCTTATATGATCGATGGGACGACAATTACTATACTCATTACTCTTACTATTATCAATCTAACTCATATTACTAGCCATATTATGCTTATATGATCGATAGAACGACAATTACTACACTTATTACACTCACTATTATCAATCTAATTCATGTTATTAACCATATTATGCAGATATGATCGATAGAACGACAAATACTATACTGATTACTCTTATTACTATTAATCTAACTCGTATTATTAGCCATATTATGCTTATATGATCGATAGAACGACAATTACTATACTCATTACTCTTATTATTATCAACCTAACTCATATTATTAGCCATATTATGCTTATATGATCGATAGAACGACAATTACTATACATATTACTCGTATTATTATCAATCTAACACATATTATTAGCCATATTATGCTTATATGATCGATAGGACGACAATTACTATACTCATTACTCTTACTATTATCAATCTAACTCATATTATTAGCCATATTATGCATATATGGTCGATATAACGACAATTAATATACTTATTACACTCACTGTTATCAATCTAACTCATATTATTAGCCATATTATGCATATATGATCGATAGGATGACAATTACTATACTCATTACTCTTATTATTATCAATCTAACTCATATTATTAGCCATATTATGCTTATATGATCGATAGGACGACAATTACTATACTCATTACTCTTATTATTATCAATCTAACTCATATTATTAGCCATATTATGCTTATATGATCGATAGGACGACAATTACTATACTCATTACTCTTATTATTATCAATCTATCTCAAATTATTAGCCATATTATGCTTATATGATCGATAGGACGACAATTACTATACTCATTACTCTTACTATTATCAATCTAACTCATATTACTAGCCATATTATGCTTATATGATCGATAGAACGACAATTACTACACTTATTACACTCACTATTATCAATCTAATTCATGTTATTAACCATATTATGCAGATATGATCGATAGAACGACAAATACTATACTGATTACTCTTATTACTATTAATCTAACTCGTATTATTAGCCATATTATGCTTATATGATCGATAGAACGACAATTACTATGCTTATTACTCTTATTATTATCAATCTAACTCATATTATTTGCCATATTATGATTATATGACCGATAGAACGACAATTACTATGATTATTACTCTTATTATTATCAATCTAACTCATATTATTAGCCATATTATGCTTATACGATCGATAGAACGACAATTACTATACTTATTACACTCACTGTTATCAATCTAACTCATATTATTAGCCATATTATGCATATATGATCGATAGGATGACAATTACTATACTCATTACTCTTATTATTATCAATCTAACTCATATTATTAGCCATATTATGCTTATATGATCGATACAACGACAATTACTATACTCATTACTCTTATTATTATCAATCTAACTCATATTATTTGCCATATTATGATTTTATGACCGATAGAACGACAATTACTATGCTTATTACTCTTATTATTATCAATCTATCTCATATTATTAGCCATATTATGCTCATATGATCGATAGGACGACAAATACTATACTCATTACTCTTATTATTATCAATCTAACTCATATTATTAGCCATATTATGATTATATGACCGATAGAACGACAATTACTATGATTATTACTCTTATTATTATCAATCTAACTCATATTATTAGCCATATTATGCTTATATGATCGATAGTACGACAATTACTATACTCATTACTCTTATTATTATCAACCTAACTCATATTATTAGCCATATTATGCTTATATGATCGATAGAACGACAATTACTATACATATTACTCGTATTATTATCAATCTAACACATATTATTAGCCATATTATGCTTATATGATCGATAGGACGACAATTACTATACTCATTACTCTTACTATTATCAATCTAACTCATATTATTAGCCATATTATGCATATATGGTCGATATAACGACAATTAATATACTTATTACTCTTATTATTATCAATCTAACTCATACTATTAGCCATATTATGCTTATATGATCGATAGAACGACAATTACTATACTTATTACACTCACTGTTATCAATCTAACTCATATTATTAGCCATATTATGGTTATATGACCGATAGAACGACAATTACTATACTTATTACTCTTATTATTATCAAGCTAACTCATATTATTAGCCATATTATGCTTATATGATCGATACAACGACAATTACTATACTCATTACTCTTATTATTATCAATCTAACTCATATTATTAGCCATATTATGCTTATATGATCGATATAACGACAATTACTATACTTATTAGACTCATTATTATCAACCTAACTCATTTAATTATCCATATTATGGTTATATGACCGATAGAACAACAATTACTATACTCATTACTCTTATTATTATCAATCTAACTCATATTATTAGCCATATTATGCTTATATGATCGATAGGACGACAATTACTATACTCATTACTCTTATTATTATCAATCTATCTCAAATTATTAGCCATATTATGCTTATATGATCGATGGGACGACAATTACTATACTCATTACTCTTACTATTATCAATCTAACTCATATTACTAGCCATATTATGCTTATATGATCGATAGAACGACAATTACTACACTTATTACACTCACTATTATCAATCTAATTCATGTTATTAACCATATTATGCAGATATGATCGATAGAACGACAAATACTATACTGATTACTCTTATTACTATTAATCTAACTCGTATTATT
Source organism: Megachile rotundata (assembly GCF_050947335.1). Lineage (NCBI taxonomy): Eukaryota > Metazoa > Arthropoda > Insecta > Hymenoptera > Megachilidae > Megachile > Megachile rotundata. The sequence continues at coordinate 132,887 of NW_027473483.1, read as the reverse complement.
AGCCATATTATGCTTATATGATCGATAGAACGACAATTACTATACTCATTACTCTTATTATTATCAACCTAACTCATATTATTAGCCATATTATGCTTATATGATCGATAGAACGACAATTACTATACATATTACTCGTATTATTATCAATCTAACACATATTATTAGCCATATTATGCTTATATGATCGATAGGACGACAATTACTATACTCATTACTCTTACTATTATCAATCTAACTCATATTATTAGCCATATTATGCATATATGGTCGATATAACGACAATTAATATACTTATTACACTCACTGTTATCAATCTAACTCATATTATTAGCCATATTATGCATATATGATCGATAGGATGACAATTACTATACTCATTACTCTTATTATTATCAATCTAACTCATATTATTAGCCATATTATGCTTATATGATCGATAGGACGACAATTACTATACTCATTACTCTTATTATTATCAATCTAACTCATATTATTAGCCATATTATGCTTATATGATCGATAGGACGACAATTACTATACTCATTACTCTTATTATTATCAATCTATCTCAAATTATTAGCCATATTATGCTTATATGATCGATAGGACGACAATTACTATACTCATTACTCTTACTATTATCAATCTAACTCATATTACTAGCCATATTATGCTTATATGATCGATAGAACGACAATTACTACACTTATTACACTCACTATTATCAATCTAATTCATGTTATTAACCATATTATGCAGATATGATCGATAGAACGACAAATACTATACTGATTACTCTTATTACTATTAATCTAACTCGTATTATTAGCCATATTATGCTTATATGATCGATAGAACGACAATTACTATGCTTATTACTCTTATTATTATCAATCTAACTCATATTATTTGCCATATTATGATTATATGACCGATAGAACGACAATTACTATGATTATTACTCTTATTATTATCAATCTAACTCATATTATTAGCCATATTATGCTTATACGATCGATAGAACGACAATTACTATACTTATTACACTCACTGTTATCAATCTAACTCATATTATTAGCCATATTATGCATATATGATCGATAGGATGACAATTACTATACTCATTACTCTTATTATTATCAATCTAACTCATATTATTAGCCATATTATGCTTATATGATCGATACAACGACAATTACTATACTCATTACTCTTATTATTATCAATCTAACTCATATTATTTGCCATATTATGATTTTATGACCGATAGAACGACAATTACTATGCTTATTACTCTTATTATTATCAATCTATCTCATATTATTAGCCATATTATGCTCATATGATCGATAGGACGACAAATACTATACTCATTACTCTTATTATTATCAATCTAACTCATATTATTAGCCATATTATGATTATATGACCGATAGAACGACAATTACTATGATTATTACTCTTATTATTATCAATCTAACTCATATTATTAGCCATATTATGCTTATATGATCGATAGTACGACAATTACTATACTCATTACTCTTATTATTATCAACCTAACTCATATTATTAGCCATATTATGCTTATATGATCGATAGAACGACAATTACTATACATATTACTCGTATTATTATCAATCTAACACATATTATTAGCCATATTATGCTTATATGATCGATAGGACGACAATTACTATACTCATTACTCTTACTATTATCAATCTAACTCATATTATTAGCCATATTATGCATATATGGTCGATATAACGACAATTAATATACTTATTACTCTTATTATTATCAATCTAACTCATACTATTAGCCATATTATGCTTATATGATCGATAGAACGACAATTACTATACTTATTACACTCACTGTTATCAATCTAACTCATATTATTAGCCATATTATGGTTATATGACCGATAGAACGACAATTACTATACTTATTACTCTTATTATTATCAAGCTAACTCATATTATTAGCCATATTATGCTTATATGATCGATACAACGACAATTACTATACTCATTACTCTTATTATTATCAATCTAACTCATATTATTAGCCATATTATGCTTATATGATCGATATAACGACAATTACTATACTTATTAGACTCATTATTATCAACCTAACTCATTTAATTATCCATATTATGGTTATATGACCGATAGAACAACAATTACTATGCTTATTACTCTTATTATTATCAATCTAACTCATATTATTAGCCATATTATGCTTATATGATCGATAGAACGACAATTACTACACTTATTACACTCACTATTATCAATCCAATTCATGTTATTAACCATATTATGCAGATATGATCGATAGAACGACAAATACTATACTGATTACTCTTATTACTATTAATCTAACTCGTATTATTAGCCATATTATGCTTATATGATCGATAGAACGACAATTACTATGCTTATTACTCTTATTATTATCAATCTAACTCATTTTATTTGCCATATTATGATTATATGACCGATAGAACGACAATTACTATGCTTATTACTCTTATTATTATCAATCTAACTCATATTATTAGCCATATTATACTTATACGGTCGATAGAACGACAATTACTATACTTATTACTCTCATTATTATCAACCTAACTCATATAATTATCCATATTATGGTTATATGACCGATAGAACGACAATTACTATGCTTATTACTCGTATTATTATCAATCTAACTCATATTATTAGCCATATTATGCTTATATGATCGATAGGACGACAATTACTATACTCATTACTCTTACCATTATCAATCTAACTCATATTACTAGCCATATTATGCTCATATGATCGATAGAACGACAATTACTATACTTACTACACTCACTGTTATCAATCCAACTCATCTTATTAACCATATTATGCAGATATGATCGATAGAACGACAATTACTATACTTACTACTCTTATTATTATCAATCTAACTCATATTATTAGCCATATTATGCTTATATGATCAATAGCACGACAATTACTATACTCATTACTCTTATTATTATCAATCCAACTCATATTATTAGCCATATTATGCTTATATGATCGATAGAACGACAATTACTATGCTTATTACACTCACTATTATTAATCTAACTCATATTATTAACCATATTATGCAGATATGATCGATAGAACGACAATTACTATACTTTTTCCTCTTATTCTTATCAATCTAACTCATATTATTAGCCATATTATGCTTATATGATCGATAGGATGACAATTACTATACTCATGACTCTTATTATTATCAATCTAACTCATATTATTAGCCATATTATGCTTATATGATCGATATAACGACAATTACTATACTTATTACACTCACTGTTTTCAATCTAACTCATATTATTAGCCATATTATGGTTATATGACCGATAGAACGACAATTACTATACTTATTACACTCACTATTATCAATCTAACTCATATTATTAGCCATATTATGGTTATATGACCGATAGAACGACAATTACTATACTTACTACACTCACTATTATCAATCTAACTCATATTATTAGCCATATTATGGTTATATGACCGATAGAACGACAATTACTATACTTATTACTCTTATTATTATCAATCTAACTCATATTATTAGCCATATTATGCTTATATGATCGATAGGACGACAATTACTATACTCATTACTCTTATTATTATCAATCTAACTCATATTATTAGCCATATTATGCTTATATGATCGATGTAACGACAATTACTATACTTATTACTCTTATTATTATCAAGCTAACTCATATTATTAGCCATATTATGCTTATATGATCGATACAACGACAATTACTATACTCATTACTCTTATTATTATCAATCTAACTCATATTATTAGCCATATTATGCTTATATGACCGATAGAACGACAATTACTATACTTATTACTCTTATTATTATCAATCTAACTCATATTATTAGCCATATTATGCTTATATGATCGATAGGACGACAATTACTATACTCATTACTCTTATTATTATCAATCTAACTCATATTATTAGCCATATTATGCTTATATGATCGATAGGAAGACAATTACTATACTCATTACTCTTATTATTATCAATCTAACTCATATTATTAGCCATATTATGCTTATACGATCGATAGAACGACAATTACTATACTTATTACTCTCATTATTATCAATCTAACTCATACAATTAGCCATATTATGGTTATATGACCGATAGAACGACAATTACTATGCTTATTACTCTTACTATTATCAATCTAACTCATATTATTAGCCATATTATGCTTATATGATCGATAGGACGGCAATTACTATACTCATTACTCTTATTATTATCAATCTAACTCATATTATTAGCCATATTATGCTTATATGACCGATAGAACGACAATTACTATGCTTATTACTCTTATTATTATCAATCTATCTCATATTATTAGCCATATTATGCTTATATGATCGATAGGACGACAATTACTATACTCATTACTCTTATTATTATCAATCTAACTCATATTATTAGCCATATTATGCTTATATGATCGATACAACGACAATTACTATACTCATTACTCTTATTATTATCAATCTAACTCATATTATTAGCTATGTTATGCTTATATGATCGATAGAACGACAATTACTATACTTATTACTCTCATTATTAACAATCTAATTCATATAATTAGCCATATTATGGTTATATGACCGATAGAACGACAATTACTATACTTATTACTCTTATTAATATCAATCTAACTCATATTATTAGCCATATTATGCCTATATGATCGATAGGACGACAATTACTATACTCATTACTCTTATTATTATCAATCTAACTCATATTATTAGCCATATTATGCTTATATGATCGATAGGACGACAATTACTATACTCATTACTCTTATTATTATCAATCTAACTCATATTATTAGCCATATTATGCTTATATGATCGATAGGACGACAATTACTATACTCATTACTCTTATTATTATCAATCTATCTCAAATTATTAGCCATATTATGCTTATATGATCGATGGGACGACAATTACTATACTCATTACTCTTACTATTATCAATCTAACTCATATTACTAGCCATATTATGCTTATATGATCGATAGAACGACAATTACTACACTTATTACACTCACTATTATCAATCTAATTCATGTTATTAACCATATTATGCAGATATGATCGATAGAACGACAAATACTATACTGATTACTCTTATTACTATTAATCTAACTCGTATTATTAGCCATATTATGCTTATATGATCGATAGAACGACAATTACTATGCTTATTACTCTTATTATTATCAATCTAACTCATATTATTTGCCATATTATGATTATATGACCGATAGAACGACAATTACTATGATTATTACTCTTATTATTATCAATCTAACTCATATTATTAGCCATATTATGCTTATACGATCGATAGAACGACAATTACTATACTTATTACACTCACTGTTATCAATCTAACTCATATTATTAGCCATATTATGCATATATGGTCGATATAACGACAATTAATATACTTATTACTCTTATTATTATCAATCTAACTCATACTATTAGCCATATTATGCTTATATGATCGATAGAACGACAATTACTATACTTATTACACTCACTGTTATCAATCTAACTCATATTATTAGCCATATTATGGTTATATGACCGATAGAACGACAATTACTATACTTATTACTCTTATTATTATCAAGCTAACTCATATTATTAGCCATATTATGCTTATATGATCGATACAACGACAATTACTATACTCATTACTCTTATTATTATCAATCTAACTCATATTATTAGCCATATTATGCTTATATGATCGATATAACGACAATTACTATACTTATTAGACTCATTATTATCAACCTAACTCATTTAATTATCCATATTATGGTTATATGACCGATAGAACAACAATTACTATGCTTATTACTCTTATTATTATCAATCTAACTCATATTATTAGCCATATTATGCTTATATGATCGATAGAACGACAATTACTACACTTATTACACTCACTATTATCAATCCAATTCATGTTATTAACCATATTATGCAGATATGATCGATAGAACGACAAATACTATACTGATTACTCTTATTACTATTAATCTAACTCGTATTATTAGCCATATTATGCTTATATGATCGATAGAACGACAATTACTATGCTTATTACTCTTATTATTATCAATCTAACTCATTTTATTTGCCATATTATGATTATATGACCGATAGAACGACAATTACTATGCTTATTACTCTTATTATTATCAATCTAACTCATATTATTAGCCATATTATACTTATACGGTCGATAGAACGACAATTACTATACTTATTACTCTCATTATTATCAACCTAACTCATATAATTATCCATATTATGGTTATATGACCGATAGAACGACAATTACTATGCTTATTACTCGTATTATTATCAATCTAACTCATATTATTAGCCATATTATGCTTATATGATCGATAGGACGACAATTACTATACTCATTACTCTTACCATTATCAATCTAACTCATATTACTAGCCATATTATGCTCATATGATCGATAGAACGACAATTACTATACTTACTACACTCACTGTTATCAATCCAACTCATCTTATTAACCATATTATGCAGATATGATCGATAGAACGACAATTACTATACTTATTACTCTTATTATTATCAATCTAACTCATATTATTAGCCATATTATGCTTATATGATCAATAGCACGACAATTACTATACTCATTACTCTTATTATTATCAATCCAACTCATACTATTAGCCATATTATGCTTATATGATCGATAGAACGGCAATTACTATACTTATTACTCTTATTATTATCAATCTAACTCATATTATTAGCCATATTATGCTTATATGATCGATATAACGACAATTACTATACTTATTAGACTCACTGTTCTCAATCTAACTCATATTATTAGCCATATTATGGTTATATGACCGATATAACGACAATTACTATACTTATTACACTCACTGTTCTCAATCTAACTCATATTATTAGCCATATTATGGTTATATGACCGATAGAACGACAACTACTATACTTATTACTCTTATTATTATCAAGCTAACTCATATTATTAACCATATTATGCTTATATGATCGATAGGAAGACAATTACTGTGCTCATTACTCTTATTATTATCAATCTAACTCATATTATTAGCCATATTATGCTTATATGATCGATAGAACGACAATTACTATACTTATTACTCTTATTATTATCAATCTAACTCATATTATTAGCCATATTATGCTTATATGATCGATAGAACGACAATTACTAGACTCATTACTCTTATTATTATCAACCTAATTCATATTATTAGCCATATTATGCTTATATGATCGATAGGACGACAATTACTATACTTATTACACTCATTATTATCAATCTAGCTCATATTATTAGCCATATTATGCTTATACGGTCGATAGAACGACAATTACTATACTTATTACTCTCATTATTATCAACCTAACTCATTTAATTATCCATATTATGGTTATATGACCGATAGAACAACAATTACTATGCTTATTACTCTTATTATTATCAATCTAACTCATATTATTAGCCATATTATGCTTATATGATCGATAGAACGACAATTACTACACTTATTACACTCACTATTATCAATCCAATTCATGTTATTAACCATATTATGCAGATATGATCGATAGAACGACAAATACTATACTGATTACTCTTATTACTATTAATCTAACTCGTATTATTAGCCATATTATGCTTATATGATCGATAGAACGACAATTACTATGCTTATTACTCTTATTATTATCAATCTAACTCATTTTATTTGCCATATTATGATTATATGACCGATAGAACGACAATTACTATGCTTATTACTCTTATTATTATCAATCTAACTCATATTATTAGCCATATTATACTTATACGGTCGATAGAACGACAATTACTATACTTATTACTCTCATTATTATCAACCTAACTCATATAATTATCCATATTATGGTTATATGACCGATAGAACGACAATTACTATGCTTATTACTCGTATTATTATCAATCTAACTCATATTATTAGCCATATTATGCTTATATGATCGATAGGACGACAATTACTATACTCATTACTCTTACCATTATCAATCTAACTCATATTACTAGCCATATTATGCTCATATGATCGATAGAACGACAATTACTATACTTACTACACTCACTGTTATCAATCCAACTCATCTTATTAACCATATTATGCAGATATGATCGATAGAACGACAATTACTATACTTATTACTCTTATTATTATCAATCTAACTCATATTATTAGCCATATTATGCTTATATGATCGATAGCACGACAATTACTATACTCATTACTCTTATTATTATCAATCCAACTCATATTATTAGCCATATTATGCTTATATGATCGATAGAACGACAATTACTATGCTTATTACACTCACTATTATCAATCTAACTCATATTATTAACCATATTATGCAGATATGATCGATAGAACGACAATTACTATACTTTTTCCTCTTATTCTTATCAATCTAACTCATATTATTAGCCATATTATGCTTATATGATCGATAGGATGACAATTACTATACTCATGACTCTTATTATTATCAATCTAACTCATATTATTAGCCATATTATGCTTATATGATCGATATAACGACAATTACTATACTTATTACACTCACTGTTTTCAATCTAACTCATATTATTAGCCATATTATGGTTATATGACCGATAGAACGACAATAACTATACTTATTACACTCACTATTATCAATCTAACTCATATTATTAGCCATATTATGGTTATATGACCGATAGAACGACAATTACTATACTTACTACACTCACTATTATCAATCTAACTCATATTATTAGCCATATTATGGTTATATGACCGATAGAACGACAATTACTATACTTATTACTCTTATTATTATCAATCTAACTCATATTATTAGCCATATTATGCTTATATGATCGATAGGACGACAATTACTATACTCATTACTCTTATTATTATCAATCTAACTCATATTATTAGCCATATTATGCTTATATGATCGATGTAACGACAATTACTATACTTATTACACTCACTGTTATCAATCTAACTCATATTATTAGCCATATTATGGTTATATGACCGATAGAACGACAATTACTATACTTATTACTCTTATTATTATCAATCTAACTCATATTATTAGCCATATTATGCTTATATGATCGATAGGACGACAATTACTATACTCATTACTCTTATTATTATCAATCTATCTCAAATTATTAGCCATATTATGCTTATATGATCGATAGGACGACAATTACTATACTCATTACTCTTACTATTATCAATCTAACTCATATTACTAGCCATATTATGCTTATATGATCGATAGAACGACAATTACTACACTTATTACACTCACTATTATCAATCTAATTCATGTTATTAACCATATTATGCAGATATGATCGATAGAACGACAAATACTATACTGATTACTCTTATTACTATTAATCTAACTCGTATTATTAGCCATATTATGCTTATATGATCGATAGAACGACAATTACTATGCTTATTACTCTTATTATTATCAATCTAACTCATATTATTTGCCATATTATGATTATATGACCGATAGAACGACAATTACTATGATTATTACTCTTATTATTATCAATCTAACTCATATTATTAGCCATATTATGCTTATACGATCGATAGAACGACAATTACTATACTTATTACACTCACTGTTATCAATCTAACTCATATTATTAGCCATATTATGCATATATGATCGATAGGATGACAATTACTATACTCATTACTCTTATTATTATCAATCTAACTCATATTATTAGCCATATTATGCTTATATGATCGATACAACGACAATTACTATACTCATTACTCTTATTATTATCAATCTAACTCATATTATTTGCCATATTATGATTTTATGACCGATAGAACGACAATTACTATGCTTATTACTCTTATTATTATCAATCTATCTCATATTATTAGCCATATTATGCTCATATGATCGATAGGACGACAATTACTATACTCATTACTCTTATTATTATCAATCTAACTCATATTATTAGCCATATTATGATTATATGACCGATAGAACGACAATTACTATGATTATTACTCTTATTATTATCAATCTAACTCATATTATTAGCCATATTATGCTTATATGATCGATAGTACGACAATTACTATACTCATTACTCTTATTATTATCAACCTAACTCATATTATTAGCCATATTATGCTTATATGATCGATAGAACGACAATTACTATACATATTACTCGTATTATTATCAATCTAACACATATTATTAGCCATATTATGCTTATATGATCGATAGGACGACAATTACTATACTCATTACTCTTACTATTATCAATCTAACTCATATTATTAGCCATATTATGCATATATGGTCGATATAACGACAATTAATATACTTATTACTCTTATTATTATCAATCTAACTCATACTATTAGCCATATTATGCTTATATGATCGATAGAACGACAATTACTATACTTATTACACTCACTGTTATCAATCTAACTCATATTATTAGCCATATTATGGTTATATGACCGATAGAACGACAATTACTATACTTATTACTCTTATTATTATCAAGCTAACTCATATTATTAGCCATATTATGCTTATATGATCGATACAACGACAATTACTATACTCATTACTCTTATTATTATCAATCTAACTCATATTATTAGCCATATTATGCTTATATGATCGATATAACGACAATTACTATACTTATTAGACTCATTATTATCAACCTAACTCATTTAATTATCCATATTATGGTTATATGACCGATAGAACAACAATTACTATGCTTATTACTCTTATTATTATCAATCTAACTCATATTATTAGCCATATTATGCTTATATGATCGATAGAACGACAATTACTACACTTATTACACTCACTATTATCAATCCAATTCATGTTATTAACCATATTATGCAGATATGATCGATAGAACGACAAATACTATACTGATTACTCTTATTACTATTAATCTAACTCGTATTATTAGCCATATTATGCTTAAATGATCGATAGAACGACAATTACTATGCTTATTACTCTTATTATTATCAATCTAACTCATTTTATTTGCCATATTATGATTATATGACCGATAGAACGACAATTACTATGCTTATTACTCTTATTATTATCAATCTAACTCATATTATTAGCCATATTATACTTATACGGTCGATAGAACGACAATTACTATACTTATTACTCTCATTATTATCAACCTAACTCATATAATTATCCATATTATGGTTATATGACCGATAGAACGACAATTACTATGCTTATTACTCGTATTATTATCAATCTAACTCATATTATTAGCCATATTATGCTTATATGATCGATAGGACGACAATTACTATACTCATTACTCTTACCATTATCAATCTAACTCATATTACTAGCCATATTATGCTCATATGATCGATAGAACGACAATTACTATACTTACTACACTCACTGTTATCAATCCAACTCATCTTATTAACCATATTATGCAGATATGATCGATAGAACAACAATTACTATACTTATTACTCTTATTATTATCAATCTAACTCATATTATTAGCCATATTATGCTTATATGATCAATAGCACGACAATTACTATACTCATTACTCTTATTATTATCAATCCAACTCATATTATTAGCCATATTATGCTTATATGATCGATAGAACGACAATTACTATGCTTATTACACTCACTATTATTAATCTAACTCATATTATTAACCATATTATGCAGATATGATCGATAGAACGACAATTACTATACTGTTTCCTCTTATTCTTATCAATCTAACTCATATTATTAGCCATATTATGCTTATATGATCGATAGGATGACAATTACTATACTCATGACTCTTATTATTATCAATCTAACTCATATCATTAGCCATATTATGCTTATATGATCGATATAACGACAATTACTATACTTATTACACTCACTGTTTTCAATCTAACTCATATTATTAGCCATATTATGGTTATATGACCGATAGAACGACAATTACTATACTTATTACACTCACTATTATCAATCTAACTCATATTATTAGCCATATTATGGTTATATGACCGATAGAACGACAATTACTATACTTACTACACTCACTATTATCAATCTAACTCATATTATTAGCCATATTATGGTTATATGACCGATAGAACGACAATTACTATACTTATTACTCTTATTATTATCAATCTAACTCATATTATTAGCCATATTATGCTTATATGATCGATAGGACGACAATTACTATACTCATTACTCTTATTATTATCAATCTAACTCATATTATTAGCCATATTATGCTTATATGATCGATGTAACGACAATTACTATACTTATTACACTCACTGTTATCAATCTAACTCATATTATTAGCCATATTATGGTTATATGACCGATAGAACGACAATTACTATACTTATTACTCTTATTATTATCAATCTAACTCATATTATTAGCCATATTATGCTTATATGATCGATAGGACGACAATTACTATACTCATTACTCTTATTATTATCAATCTAACTCATATTATTAGCCATATTATGCTTATATGATCGATAGGACGACAATTACTATACTCATTACTCTTATTATTATCAATCTATCTCAAATTATTAGCCATATTATGCTTATATGATCGATAATACGACAATTACTATACTCATTACTCTTACTATTATCAATCTAACTCATATTACTAGCCATATTATGCTTATATGATCGATAGAACGACAATTACTACACTTACTACACTCACTATTATCAATCTAATTCATGTTATTAACCATATTATGCAGATATGATCGATAGGACGGCAATTACTATACTCATTACTCTTATTATTATCAATCTAACTCATATTATTAGCTATGTTATGCTTATATGATCGATAGAACGACAATTACTATACTTATTACTCTCATTATTAACAATCTAATTCATATTATTAGCCATATTATGGTTATATGACCGATAGAACGACAATTACTATACTTATTACTCTCATTATTAACAATCTAATTCATATTATTAGCCATATTATGGTTATATGACCGATAGAACGACAATTACTATACTTATTACTCTTATTAATATCAATCTAACTCATATTATTAGCCATATTATGCCTATATGATCGATAGGACGACAATTACTATACTCATTACTCTTATTATTATCAATCTAACTCATATTATTAGCCATATTATGCTTATATGATCGATAGGACGACAATTACTATACTCATTACTCTTATTATTATCAATCTAACTCATATTATTAGCCATATTATGCTTATATGATCGATAGGACGACAATTACTATACTCATTACTCTTATTATTATCAATCTATCTCAAATTATTAGCCATATTATGCTTATATGATCGATAGGACGACAATTACTATACTCATTACTCTTACTATTATCAATCTAACTCATATTACTAGCCATATTATGCTTATATGATCGATAGAACGACAATTACTACACTTATTACACTCACTATTATCAATCTAATTCATGTTATTAACCATATTATGCAGATATGATCGATAGAACGACAAATACTATACTGATTACTCTTATTACTATTAATCTAACTCGTATTATTAGCCATATTATGCTTATATGATCGATAGAACGACAATTACTATGCTTATTACTCTTATTATTATCAATCTAACTCATATTATTTGCCATATTATGATTATATGACCGATAGAACGACAATTACTATGATTATTACTCTTATTATTATCAATCTAACTCATATTATTAGCCATATTATGCTTATACGATCGATAGAACGACAATTACTATACTTATTACACTCACTGTTATCAATCTAACTCATATTATTAGCCATATTATGCATATATGATCGATAGGATGACAATTACTATACTCATTACTCTTATTATTATCAATCTAACTCATATTATTAGCCATATTATGCTTATATGATCGATACAACGACAATTACTATACTCATTACTCTTATTATTATCAATCTAACTCATATTATTTGCCATATTATGATTTTATGACCGATAGAACGACAATTACTATGCTTATTACTCTTATTATTATCAATCTATCTCATATTATTAGCCATATTATGCTCATATGATCGATAGGACGACAAATACTATACTCATTACTCTTATTATTATCAATCTAACTCATATTATTAGCCATATTATGATTATATGACCGATAGAACGACAATTACTATGATTATTACTCTTATTATTATCAATCTAACTCATATTATTAGCCATATTATGCTTATATGATCGATAGTACGACAATTACTATACTCATTACTCTTATTATTATCAACCTAACTCATATTATTAGCCATATTATGCTTATATGATCGATAGAACGACAATTACTATACATATTACTCGTATTATTATCAATCTAACACATATTATTAGCCATATTATGCTTATATGATCGATAGGACGACAATTACTATACTCATTACTCTTACTATTATCAATCTAACTCATATTATTAGCCATATTATGCATATATGGTCGATATAACGACAATTAATATACTTATTACTCTTATTATTATCAATCTAACTCATACTATTAGCCATATTATGCTTATATGATCGATAGAACGACAATTACTATACTTATTACACTCACTGTTATCAATCTAACTCATATTATTAGCCATATTATGGTTATATGACCGATAGAACGACAATTACTATACTTATTACTCTTATTATTATCAAGCTAACTCATATTATTAGCCATATTATGCTTATATGATCGATACAACGACAATTACTATACTCATTACTCTTATTATTATCAATCTAACTCATATTATTAGCCATATTATGCTTATATGATCGATATAACGACAATTACTATACTTATTAGACTCATTATTATCAACCTAACTCATTTAATTATCCATATTATGGTTATATGACCGATAGAACAACAATTACTATGCTTATTACTCTTATTATTATCAATCTAACTCATATTATTAGCCATATTATGCTTATATGATCGATAGAACGACAATTACTACACTTATTACACTCACTATTATCAATCCAATTCATGTTATTAACCATATTATGCAGATATGATCGATAGAACGACAAATACTATACTGATTACTCTTATTACTATTAATCTAACTCGTATTATTAGCCATATTATGCTTATATGATCGATAGAACGACAATTACTATGCTTATTACTCTTATTATTATCAATCTAACTCATTTTATTTGCCATATTATGATTATATGACCGATAGAACGACAATTACTATGCTTATTACTCTTATTATTATCAATCTAACTCATATTATTAGCCATATTATACTTATACGGTCGATAGAACGACAATTACTATACTTATTACTCTCATTATTATCAACCTAACTCATATAATTATCCATATTATGGTTATATGACCGATAGAACGACAATTACTATGCTTATTACTCGTATTATTATCAATCTAACTCATATTATTAGCCATATTATGCTTATATGATCGATAGGACGACAATTACTATACTCATTACTCTTACCATTATCAATCTAACTCATATTACTAGCCATATTATGCTCATATGATCGATAGAACGACAATTACTATACTTACTACACTCACTGTTATCAATCCAACTCATCTTATTAACCATATTATGCAGATATGATCGATAGAACGACAATTACTATACTTATTACTCTTATTATTATCAATCTAACTCATATTATTAGCCATATTATGCTTATATGATCAATAGCACGACAATTACTATACTCATTACTCTTATTATTATCAATCCAACTCATATTATTAGCCATATTATGCTTATATGATCGATAGAACGACAATTACTATGCTTATTACACTCACTATTATTAATCTAACTCATATTATTAACCATATTATGCAGATATGATCGATAGAACGACAATTACTATACTTTTTCCTCTTATTCTTATCAATCTAACTCATATTATTAGCCATATTATGCTTATATGATCGATAGGATGACAATTACTATACTCATGACTCTTATTATTATCAATCTAACTCATATTATTAGCCATATTATGCTTATATGATCGATATAACGACAATTACTATACTTATTACACTCACTGTTTTCAATCTAACTCATATTATTAGCCATATTATGGTTATATGACCGATAGAACGACAATTACTATACTTATTACACTCACTATTATCAATCTAACTCATATTATTAGCCATATTATGGTTATATGACCGATAGAACGACAATTACTATACTTACTACACTCACTATTATCAATCTAACTCATATTATTAGCCATATTATGGTTATATGACCGATAGAACGACAATTACTATACTTATTACTCTTATTATTATCAATCTAACTCATATTATTAGCCATATTATGCTTATATGATCGATAGGACGACAATTACTATACTCATTACTCTTATTATTATCAATCTAACTCATATTATTAGCCATATTATGCTTATATGATCGATGTAACGACAATTACTATACTTATTACACACTGTTATCAATCTAACTCATATTATTAGCCATATTATGGTTATATGACCGATAGAACGACAATTACTATACTTATTACTCTTATTATTATCAATCTAACTCATATTATTAGCCATATTATGCTTATATGATCGATAGGACGACAATTACTATACTCATTACTCTTATTATTATCAATCTAACTCATATTATTAGCCATATTATGCTTATATGATCGATAGGACGACAATTACTATACGCATTACTCTTATTATTATCAATCTATCTCAAATTATTAGCCATATTATGCTTATATGATCGATAGGACGACAATTACTATTACTCATTACTCTTACTATTATCAATCTAACTCATTTTACTAGCCATATTATGCTTATAGATCGATAGAAACGACAATTACTACACTTATTACACTCACTATTATCAATCTAATTCATGTTATTAACCATATTATGCAGATATGATCGATAGGACGCAATTACTATACTCATACTCTTATTATTATCAATCTAACTCATATTATTAGCTATGGTGTATGCTTATATGATCGATAGAACGACAATTACTATACTTACTACACTCACTATTATCAATCTAACTCATATTATTAGCCATATTATGGTATATGACCGATAGAACGACAATTACTATACTTATTACACTCACTATTCTAATCTAACTCATATTATTAGCCATATATGGTTATATAACCGATAGAACGACAATTACTATACTTACTACACTCACTATTATCAATCTAACTCATATTATTAGCCATATTATGGTTATATGACCGATAGAACGACAATTACTATACTTATTACTCTTATTATTATCAATCTAACTCATATTATTAGCCATATTATGCTTATATGATCGATAGGACGACAATTACTATACTCATTACTCTTATTATTATCAATCTAACTCATATTATTAGCCATATTATGCTTATATGATCGATGTAACGACAATTACTATACTTATTACACTCACTGTTATCAATCTAACTCATATTATTAGCCATATTATGGTTATACGACCGATAGAACGACAATTACTATACTTAATTACTCTTATTATTATCAATCTAACTCATATTATTAGCCATATTATGCTTATATGATCGATAGGACGACAATTACTATACTCATTACTCTTATTATTATCAATCTAACTCATATTATTAGCCATATTATGCTTATATGATCGATAGGAAGACAATACTATACTCATTACTCTTATATTATCAATCTAACTCATATTATTAGCCATATTATGCTTATACGATCGATAGAACGACAATTACTATACTTTACTCTCATTATATCAATCTAACTCATACAATTAGCCATATTATGGTTATATGACCGATAGAACGACAATTACTATGCTTATTACTCTTACTATTATCAATCTAACTCATATTATTAGCCATATTATGCTTATATGATCGATAGGACGGCAATTACTATACTCATTACTCTTATTATTATCAATAAACTCATATTATTAGCCATATTATGCTTATATGACCGATAGAACGACAATTACTATGCTTATTACTCTTATTATTCAATTATTATCAATCTATCTCATATTATTAGACATATTATGCTTATATGATCGATAGGACGACAATTACTATACTCATTACTCTTATTATTATCAATCTAACTCATATTATTAGCCATATTATGCTTATATGATCGATACAACGACAATTACTATACTCATTACTCTTATTATTATCAATCTAACTCATATTATTAGCTATGTTATGCTTATATGATCGATAGAACGACAATTACTATACTTATTACTCTCATTATTAACAATCTAATTCATATTATTAGCCATATTATGGTTATATGACCGATAGAACGACAATTACTATACTTATTACTCTTATTAATATCAATCTAACTCATATTATTAGCCATATTATGCCTATATGATCGATAGGACGACAATTACTATACTCATTACTCTTATTATTATCAATCTAACTCATATTATTAGCCATATTATGCTTATATGATCGATAGGACGACAATTACTATACTCATTACTCTTATTATTATCAATCTAACTCATATTATTAGCCATATTATGCTTATATGATCGATAGGACGACAATTACTATACTCATTACTCTTATTATTATCAATCTATCTCAAATTATTAGCCATATTATGCTTATATGATCGATGGGACGACAATTACTATACTCATTACTCTTACTATTATCAATCTAACTCATATTACTAGCCATATTATGCTTATATGATCGATAGAACGACAATTACTACACTTATTACACTCACTATTATCAATCTAATTCATGTTATTAACCATATTATGCAGATATGATCGATAGAACGACAAATACTATACTGATTACTCTTATTACTATTAATCTAACTCGTATTATTAGCCATATTATGCTTATATGATCGATAGAACGACAATTACTATGCTTATTACTCTTATTATTATCAATCTAACTCATATTATTTGCCATATTATGATTATATGACCGATAGAACGACAATTACTATGATTATTACTCTTATTATTATCAATCTAACTCATATTATTAGCCATATTATGCTTATACGATCGATAGAACGACAATTACTATACTTATTACACTCACTGTTATCAATCTAACTCATATTATTAGCCATATTATGCATATATGGTCGATATAACGACAATTAATATACTTATTACTCTTATTATTATCAATCTAACTCATACTATTAGCCATATTATGCTTATATGATCGATAGAACGACAATTACTATACTTATTACACTCACTGTTATCAATCTAACTCATATTATTAGCCATATTATGGTTATATGACCGATAGAACGACAATTACTATACTTATTACTCTTATTATTATCAAGCTAACTCATATTATTAGCCATATTATGCTTATATGATCGATACAACGACAATTACTATACTCATTACTCTTATTATTATCAATCTAACTCATATTATTAGCCATATTATGCTTATATGATCGATATAACGACAATTACTATACTTATTAGACTCATTATTATTAACCTAACTCATTTAATTATCCATATTATGGTTATATGACCGATAGAACAACAATTACTATGCTTATTACTCTTATTATTATCAATCTAACTCATATTATTAGCCATATTATGCTTATATGATCGATAGAACGACAATTACTACACTTATTACACTCACTATTATCAATCCAATTCATGTTATTAACCATATTATGCAGATATGATCGATAGAACAACAAATACTATACTGATTACTCTTATTACTATTAATCTAACTCGTATTATTAGCCATATTATGCTTATATGATCGATAGAACGACAATTACTATGCTTATTACTCTTATTATTATCAATCTAACTCATTTTATTTGCCATATTATGATTATATGACCGATAGAACGACAATTACTATGCTTATTACTCTTATTATTATCAATCTAACTCATATTATTAGCCATATTATACTTATACGGTCGATAGAACGACAATTACTATACTTATTACTCTCATTATTATCAACCTAACTCATATAATTATCCATATTATGGTTATATGACCGATAGAACGACAATTACTATGCTTATTACTCGTATTATTATCAATCTAACTCATATTATTAGCCATATTATGCTTATATGATCGATAGGACGACAATTACTATACTCATTACTCTTACCATTATCAATCTAACTCATATTACTAGCCATATTATGCTCATATGATCGATAGAACGACAATTACTATACTTACTACACTCACTGTTATCAATCCAACTCATCTTATTAACCATATTATGCAGATATGATCGATAGAACGACAATTACTATACTTATTACTCTTATTATTATCAATCTAACTCATATTATTAGCCATATTATGCTTATATGATCAATAGCACGACAATTACTATACTCATTACTCTTATTATTATCAATCCAACTCATATTATTAGCCATATTATGCTTATATGATCGATAGAACGACAATTACTATGCTTATTACACTCACTATTATTAATCTAACTCATATTATTAACCATATTATGCAGATATGATCGATAGAACGACAATTACTATACTTTTTCCTCTTATTCTTATCAATCTAACTCATATTATTAGCCATATTATGCTTATATGATCGATAGGATGACAATTACTATACTCATGACTCTTATTATTATCAATCTAACTCATATTATTAGCCATATTATGCTTATATGATCGATATAACGACAATTACTATACTTATTACACTCACTGTTTTCAATCTAACTCATATTATTAGCCATATTATGGTTATATGACCGATAGAACGACAATTACTATACTTATTACACTCACTATTATCAATCTAACTCATATTATTAGCCATATTATGGTTATATGACCGATAGAACGACAATTACTATACTTACTACACTCACTATTATCAATCTAACTCATATTATTAGCCATATTATGGTTATATGACCGATAGAACGACAATTACTATACTTATTACTCTTATTATTATCAATCTAACTCATATTATTAGCCATATTATGCTTATATGATCGATAGGACGACAATTACTATACTCATTACTCTTATTATTATCAATCTAACTCATATTATTAGCCATATTATGCTTATATGATCGATGTAACGACAATTACTATACTTATTACACTCACTGTTATCAATCTAACTCATATTATTAGCCATATTATGGTTATATGACCGATAGAACGACAATTACTATACTTATTACTCTTATTATTATCAATCTAACTCATATTATTAGCCATATTATGCTTATATGATCGATAGGACGACAATTACTATACTCATTACTCTTATTATTATCAATCTAACTCATATTATTAGCCATATTATGCTTATATGATCGATAGGAAGACAATTACTATACTCATTACTCTTATTATTATCAATCTAACTCATATTATTAGCCATATTATGCTTATACGATCGATAGAACGACAATTACTATACTTATTACTCTCATTATTATCAATCTAACTCATACAATTAGCCATATTATGGTTATATGAACGATAGAACGACAATTACTATGCTTATTACTCTTACTATTATCAATCTAACTCATATTATTAGCCATATTATGCTTATATGATCGATAGGACGGCAATTACTATACTCATTACTCTTATTATTATCAATCTAACTCATATTATTAGCCATATTATGCTTATATGACCGATAGAACGACAATTACTATGCTTATTACTCTTATTATTATCAATCTATCTCATATTATTAGCCATATTATGCTTATATGATCGATAGGACGACAATTACTATACTCATTACTCTTATTATTATCAATCTAACTCATATTATTAGCCATATTATGCTTATATGATCGATACAACGACAATTACTATACTCATTACTCTTATTATTATCAATCTAACTCATATTATTAGCTATGTTATGCTTATATGATCGATAGAACGACAATTACTATACTTATTACTCTCATTATTAACAATCTAATTCATATTATTAGCCATATTATGGTTATATGACCGATAGAACGACAATTACTATACTTATTACTCTTATTAATATCAATCTAACTCATATTATTAGCCATATTATGCCTATATGATCGATAGGACGACAATTACTATACTCATTACTCTTATTATTATCAATCTAACTCATATTATTAGCCATATTATGCTTATATGATCGATAGGACGACAATTACTATACTCATTACTCTTATTATTATCAATCTAACTCATATTATTAGCCATATTATGCTTATATGATCGATAGGACGACAATTACTATACTCATTACTCTTATTATTATCAATCTATCTCAAATTATTAGCCATATTATGCTTATATGATCGATGGGACGACAATTACTATACTCATTACTCTTACTATTATCAATCTAACTCATATTACTAGCCATATTATGCTTATATGATCGATAGAACGACAATTACTACACTTATTACACTCACTATTATCAATCTAATTCATGTTATTAACCATATTATGCAGATATGATCGATAGAACGACAAATACTATACTGATTACTCTTATTACTATTAATCTAACTCGTATTATTAGCCATATTATGCTTATATGATCGATAGAACGACAATTACTATACTCATTACTCTTATTATTATCAATCTAACTCATATTATTAGCCATATTATGCTTATACGATCGATAGAACGACAATTACTATACTTATTACTCTCATTATTATCAATCTAACTCATACAATTAGCCATATTATGGTTATATGACCGATAGAACGACAATTACTATGCTTATTACTCTTATTATTATCAATCTAACTCATATTATTAGCCATATTATGCTTATATGATCGATAGAACGACAATTACTATACTTACTACACTCACTGTTATCAATCCAACTCATCTTATTAACCATATTATGCAGATATGATCGATAGAACGACAATTACTATACTTATTACTCTTATTATTATCAATCTAACTCATATTATTAGCCATATTATGCTTATATGATCAATAGCACGACAATTACTATACTCATTACTCTTATTATTATCAATCCAACTCATATTATTAGCCATATTATGCTTATATGATCGATAGAACGACAATTACTATGCTTATTACACTCACTATTATTAATCTAACTCATATTATTAACCATATTATGCAGATATGATCGATAGAACGACAATTACTATACTTTTTCCTCTTATTCTTATCAATCTAACTCATATTATTAGCCATATTATGCTTATATGATCGATAGGATGACAATTACTATACTCATGACTCTTATTATTATCAATCTAACTCATATTATTAGCCATATTATGCTTATATGATCGATATAACGACAATTACTATACTTATTACACTCACTGTTTTCAATCTAACTCATATTATTAGCCATATTATGGTTATATGACCGATAGAACGACAATTACTATACTTATTACACTCACTATTATCAATCTAACTCATATTATTAGCCATATTATGGTTATATGACCGATAGAACGACAATTACTATACTTACTACACTCACTATTATCAATCTAACTCATATTATTAGCCATATTATGGTTATATGACCGATTGAACGACAATTACTATACTTATTACTCTTATTATTATCAATCTAACTCATATTATTAGCCATATTATGCTTATATGATCGATAGGACGACAATTACTATACTCATTACTCTTATTATTATCAATCTAACTCATATTATTAGCCATATTATGCTTATATGATCGATGTAACGACAATTACTATACTTATTACACTCACTGTTATCAATCTAACTCATATTATTAGCCATATTATGGTTATATGACCGATAGAACGACAATTACTATACTTATTACTCTTATTATTATCAATCTAACTCATATTATTAGCCATATTATGCTTATATGATCGATAGGACGACAATTACTATACTCATTACTCTTATTATTATCAATCTAACTCATATTATTAGCCATATTATGCTTATATGATCGATAGGAAGACAATTACTATACTCATTACTCTTATTATTATCAATCTAACTCATATTATTAGCCATATTATGCTTATACGATCGATAGAACGACAATTACTATACTTATTACTCTCATTATTATCAATCTAACTCATACAATTAGCCATATTATGGTTATATGACCGATAGAACGACAATTACTATGCTTATTACTCTTACTATTATCAATCTAACTCATATTATTAGCCATATTATGCTTATATGATCGATAGGACGGCAATTACTATACTCATTACTCTTATTATTATCAATCTAACTCATATTATTAGCCATATTATGCTTATATGACCGATAGAACGACAATTACTATGCTTATTACTCTTATTATTATCAATCTATCTCATATTATTAGCCATATTATGCTTATATGATCGATAGGACGACAATTACTATACTCATTACTCTTATTATTATCAATCTAACTCATATTATTAGCCATATTATGCTTATATGATCGATACAACGACAATTACTATACTCATTACTCTTATTATTATCAATCTAACTCATATTATTAGCTATGTTATGCTTATATGATCGATAGAACGACAATTACTATACTTATTACTCTCATTATTAACAATCTAATTCATATTATTAGCCATATTATGGTTATATGACCGATAGAACGACAATTACTATACTTATTACTCTTATTAATATCAATCTAACTCATATTATTAGCCATATTATGCCTATATGATCGATAGGACGACAATTACTATACTCATTACTCTTATTATTATCAATCTAACTCATATTATTAGCCATATTATGCTTATATGATCGATAGGACGACAATTACTATACTCATTACTCTTATTATTATCAATCTAACTCATATTATTAGCCATATTATGCTTATATGATCGATAGGACGACAATTACTATACTCATTACTCTTATTATTATCAATCTATCTCAAATTATTAGCCATATTATGCTTATATGATCGATGGGACGACAATTACTATACTCATTACTCTTACTATTATCAATCTAACTCATATTACTAGCCATATTATGCTTATATGATCGATAGAACGACAATTACTACACTTATTACACTCACTATTATCAATCTAATTCATGTTATTAACCATATTATGCAGATATGATCGATAGAACGACAAATACTATACTGATTACTCTTATTACTATTAATCTAACTCGTATTATTAGCCATATTATGCTTATATGATCGATAGAACGACAATTACTATGCTTATTACTCTTATTATTATCAATCTAACTCATATTATTTGCCATATTATGATTATATGACCGATAGAACGACAATTACTATGATTATTACTCTTATTATTATCAATCTAACTCATATTATTAGCCATATTATGCTTATACGATCGATAGAACGACAATTACTATACTTATTACACTCACTGTTATCAATCTAACTCATATTATTAGCCATATTATGCTTATATGATCGATAGGATGACAATTACTATACTCATTACTCTTATTATTATCAATCTAACTCATATTATTAGCCATATTATGCTTATATGATCGATACAACGACAATTACTATACTCATTACTCTTATTATTATCAATCTAACTCATATTATTTGCCATATTATGATTTTATGACCGATAGAACGACAATTACTATGCTTATTACTCTTATTATTATCAATCTATCTCATATTATTAGCCATATTATGCTCATATGATCGATAGGACGACAATTACTATACTCATTACTCTTATTATTATCAATCTAACTCATATTATTAGCCATATTATGATTATATGACCGATAGAACGACAATTACTATGATTATTACTCTTATTATTATCAATCTAACTCATATTATTAGCCATATTATGCTTATATGATCGATAGTACGACAATTACTATACTCATTACTCTTATTATTATCAACCTAACTCATATTATTAGCCATATTATGGTTATATGACCGATAGAACGACAATTACTATACTTATTACTCTTATTATTATCAATCTAACTCATATTATTAGCCATATTATGCTTATATGATCGATAGGACGACAATTACTATACTCATTACTCTTATTATTATCAATCTAACTCATATTATTAGCCATATTATGCTTATATGATCGATAGGAAGACAATTACTATACTCATTACTCTTATTATTATCAATCTAACTCATATTATTAGCCATATTATGCTTATACGATCGATAGAACGACAATTACTATACTTATTACTCTCATTATTATCAATCTAACTCATACAATTAGCCATATTATGGTTATATGACCGATAGAACGACAATTACTATGCTTATTACTCTTACTATTATCAATCTAACTCATATTATTAGCCATATTATGCTTATATGATCGATAGGACGGCAATTACTATACTCATTACTCTTATTATTATCAATCTAACTCATATTATTAGCCATATTATGCTTATATGACCGATAGAACGACAATTACTATGCTTATTACTCTTATTATTATCAATCTATCTCATATTATTAGCCATATTATGCTTATATGATCGATAGGACGACAATTACTATACTCATTACTCTTATTATTATCAATCTAACTCATATTATTAGCCATATTATGCTTATATGATCGATACAACGACAATTACTATACTCATTACTCTTATTATTATCAATCTAACTCATATTATTAGCTATGTTATGCTTATATGATCGATAGAACGACAATTACTATACTTATTACTCTCATTATTAACAATCTAATTCATATTATTAGCCATATTATGGTTATATGACCGATAGAACGACAATTACTATACTTATTACTCTTATTAATATCAATCTAACTCATATTATTAGCCATATTATGCCTATATGATCGATAGGACGACAATTACTATACTCATTACTCTTATTATTATCAATCTAACTCATATTATTAGCCATATTATGCTTATATGATCGATAGGACGACAATTACTATACTCATTACTCTTATTATTATCAATCTAACTCATATTATTAGCCATATTATGCTTATATGATCGATAGGACGACAATTACTATACTCATTACTCTTATTATTATCAATCTATCTCAAATTATTAGCCATATTATGCTTATATGATCGATGGGACGACAATTACTATACTCATTACTCTTACTATTATCAATCTAACTCATATTACTAGCCATATTATGCTTATATGATCGATAGAACGACAATTACTACTCTTATTACACTCACTATTATCAATCTAATTCATGTTATTAACCATATTATGCAGATATGATCGATAGAACGACAAATACTATACTGATTACTCTTATTACTATTAATCTAACTCGTATTATTAGCCATATTATGCTTATATGATCGATAGAACGACAATTACTATGCTTATTACTCTTATTATTATCAATCTAACTCATATTATTTGCCATATTATGATTATATGACCGATAGAACGACAATTACTATGATTATTACTCTTATTATTATCAATCTAACTCATATTATTAGCCATATTATGCTTATACGATCGATAGAACGACAATTACTATACTTATTACACTCACTGTTATCAATCTAACTCATATTATTAGCCATATTATGCTTATATGATCGATAGGATGACAATTACTATACTCATTACTCTTATTATTATCAATCTAACTCATATTATTAGCCATATTATGCTTATATGATCGATACAACGACAATTACTATACTCATTACTCTTATTATTATCAATCTAACTCATATTATTTGCCATATTATGATTTTATGACCGATAGAACGACAATTACTATGCTTATTACTCTTATTATTATCAATCTATCTCATATTATTAGCCATATTATGCTCATATGATCGATAGGACGACAATTACTATACTCATTACTCTTATTATTATCAATCTAACTCATATTATTAGCCATATTATGATTATATGACCGATAGAACGACAATTACTATGATTATTACTCTTATTATTATCAATCTAACTCATATTATTAGCCATATTATGCTTATATGATCGATAGTACGACAATTACTATACTCATTACTCTTATTATTATCAACCTAACTCATATTATTAGCCATATTATGCTTATATGATCGATAGAACGACAATTACTATACATATTACTCGTATTATTATCAATCTAACACATATTATTAGCCATATTATGCTTATATGATCGATAGGACGACAATTACTATACTCATTACTCTTACTATTATCAATCTAACTCATATTATTAGCCATATTATGCATATATGGTCGATATAACGACAATTAATATACTTATTACTCTTATTATTATCAATCTAACTCATACTATTAGCCATATTATGCTTATATGATCGATAGAACGACAATTACTATACTTATTACACTCACTGTTATCAATCTAACTCATATTATTAGCCATATTATGGTTATATGACCGATAGAACGACAATTACTATACTTATTACTCTTATTATTATCAAGCTAACTCATATTATTAGCCATATTATGCTTATATGATCGATACAACGACAATTACTATACTCATTACTCTTATTATTATCAATCTAACTCATATTATTAGCCATATTATGCTTATATGATCGATATAACGACAATTACTATACTTATTAGACTCATTATTATCAACCTAACTCATTTAATTATCCATATTATGGTTATATGACCGATAGAACAACAATTACTATGCTTATTACTCTTATTATTATCAATCTAACTCATATTATTAGCCATATTATGCTTATATGATCGATAGAACGACAATTACTACACTTATTACACTCACTATTATCAATCCAATTCATGTTATTAACCATATTATGCAGATATGATCGATAGAACGACAAATACTATACTGATTACTCTTATTACTATTAATCTAACTCGTATTATTAGCCATATTATGCTTATATGATCGATAGAACGACAATTACTATGCTTATTACTCTTATTATTATCAATCTAACTCATTTTATTTGCCATATTATGATTATATGACCGATAGAACGACAATTACTATGCTTATTACTCTTATTATTATCAATCTAACTCATATTATTAGCCATATTATACTTATACGGTCGATAGAACGACAATTACTATACTTATTACTCTCATTATTATCAACCTAACTCATATAATTATCCATATTATGGTTATATGACCGATAGAACGACAATTACTATGCTTATTACTCGTATTATTATCAATCTAACTCATATTATTAGCCATATTATGCTTATATGATCGATAGGACGACAATTACTATACTCATTACTCTTACCATTATCAATCTAACTCATATTACTAGCCATATTATGCTCATATGATCGATAGAACGACAATTACTATACTTACTACACTCACTGTTATCAATCCAACTCATCTTATTAACCATATTATGCAGATATGATCGATAGAACGACAATTACTATACTTATTACTCTTATTATTATCAATCTAACTCATATTATTAGCCATATTATGCTTATATGATCAATAGCACGACAATTACTATACTCATTACTCTTATTATTATCAATCCAACTCATATTATTAGCCATATTATGCTTATAT
Source organism: Megachile rotundata (assembly GCF_050947335.1). Taxonomy (NCBI): domain Eukaryota; kingdom Metazoa; phylum Arthropoda; class Insecta; order Hymenoptera; family Megachilidae; genus Megachile; species Megachile rotundata. Next base: position 102,740 of record NW_027473483.1, on the reverse strand, counting down.
GATCGATAGAACGACAATTACTATGCTTATTACACTCACTATTATCAATCTAACTCATATTATTAACCATATTATGCAGATATGATCGATAGAACGAAAATTACTATACTTTTTCCTCTTATTCTTATCAATCTAACTCATATTATTAGCCATATTATGCTTATATGATCGATAGGATGACAATTACTATACTCATGACTCTTATTATTATCAATCTAACTCATATTATTAGCCATATTATGCCTATATGATCGATATAACGACAATTACTATACTTATTACACTCACTGTTTTCAATCTAACTCATATTATTAGCCATATTATGGTTATATGACCGATAGAACGACAATTACTATACTTATTACACTCACTATTATCAATCTAACTCATATTATTAGCCATATTATGGTTATATGACCGATAGAACGACAATTACTATACTTACTACACTCACTATTATCAATCTAACTCATATTATTAGCCATATTATGGTTATATGACCGATAGAACGACAATTACTATACTTATTACTCTTATTATTATCAATCTAACTCATATTATTAGCCATATTATGCTTATATGATCGATAGGACGACAATTACTATACTCATTACTCTTATTATTATCAATCTAACTCATATTATTAGCCATATTATGCTTATATGATCGATGTAACGACAATTACTATACTTATTACACTCACTGTTATCAATCTAACTCATATTATTAGCCATATTATGGTTATATGACCGATAGAACGACAATTACTATACTTATTACTCTTATTATTATCAATCTAACTCATATTATTAGCCATATTATGCTTATATGATCGATAGGACGACAATTACTATACTCATTACTCTTATTATTATCAATCTAACTCATATTATTAGCCATATTATGCTTATATGATCGATAGGAAGACAATTACTATACTCATTACTCTTATTATTATCAATCTAACTCATATTATTAGCCATATTATGCTTATACGATCGATAGAACGACAATTACTATACTTATTACTCTCATTATTATCAATCTAACTCATACAATTAGCCATATTATGGTTATATGACCGATAGAACGACAATTACTATGCTTATTACTCTTACTATTATCAATCTAACTCATATTATTAGCCATATTATGCTTATATGATCGATAGGACGGCAATTACTATACTCATTACTCTTATTATTATCAATCTAACTCATATTATTAGCCATATTATGCTTATATGACCGATAGAACGACAATTACTATGCTTATTACTCTTATTATTATCAATCTATCTCATATTATTAGCCATATTATGCTTATATGATCGATAGGACGACAATTACTATACTCATTACTCTTATTATTATCAATCTAACTCATATTATTAGCCATATTATGCTTATATGATCGATACAACGACAATTACTATACTCATTACTCTTATTATTATCAATCTAACTCATATTATTAGCTATGTTATGCTTATATGATCGATAGAACGACAATTACTATACTTATTACTCTCATTATTAACAATCTAATTCATATTATTAGCCATATTATGGTTATATGACCGATAGAACGACAATTACTATACTTATTACTCTTATTAATATCAATCTAACTCATATTATTAGCCATATTATGCCTATATGATCGATAGGACGACAATTACTATACTCATTACTCTTATTATTATCAATCTAACTCATATTATTAGCCATATTATGCTTATATGATCGATAGGACGACAATTACTATACTCATTACTCTTATTATTATCAATCTAACTCATATTATTAGCCATATTATGCTTATATGATTGATAGGACGACAATTACTATACTCATTACTCTTATTATTATCAATCTATCTCAAATTATTAGCCATATTATGCTTATATGATCGATGGGACGACAATTACTATACTCATTACTCTTACTATTATCAATCTAACTCATATTACTAGCCATATTATGCTTATATGATCGATAGAACGACAATTACTACACTTATTACACTCACTATTATCAATCTAATTCATGTTATTAACCATATTATGCAGATATGATCGATAGAACGACAAATACTATACTGATTACTCTTATTACTATTAATCTAACTCGTATTATTAGCCATATTATGCTTATATGATCGATAGAACGACAATTACTATGCTTATTACTCTTATTATTATCAATCTAACTCATATTATTTGCCATATTATGATTATATGACCGATAGAACGACAATTACTATGATTATTACTCTTATTATTATCAATCTAACTCATATTATTAGCCATATTATGCTTATACGATCGATAGAACGACAATTACTATACTTATTACACTCACTGTTATCAATCTAACTCATATTATTAGCCATATTATGCTTATATGATCGATAGGATGACAATTACTATACTCATTACTCTTATTATTATCAATCTAACTCATATTATTAGCCATATTATGCTTATATGATCGATACAACGACAATTACTATACTCATTACTCTTATTATTATCAATCTAACTCATATTATTTGCCATATTATGATTTTATGACCGATAGAACGACAATTACTATGCTTATTACTCTTATTATTATCAATCTATCTCATATTATTAGCCATATTATGCTCATATGATCGATAGGACGACAATTACTATACTCATTACTCTTATTATTATCAATCTAACTCATATTATTAGCCATATTATGATTATATGACCGATAGAACGACAATTACTATGATTATTACTCTTATTATTATCAATCTAACTCATATTATTAGCCATATTATGCTTATATGATCGATAGTACGACAATTACTATACTCATTACTCTTATTATTATCAACCTAACTCATATTATTAGCCATATTATGCTTATATGATCGATAGAACGACAATTACTATACATATTACTCGTATTATTATCAATCTAACACATATTATTAGCCATATTATGCTTATATGATCGATAGGACGACAATTACTATACTCATTACTCTTACTATTATCAATCTAACTCATATTATTAGCCATATTATGCATATATGGTCGATATAACGACAATTAATATACTTATTACTCTTATTATTATCAATCTAACTCATACTATTAGCCATATTATGCTTATATGATCGATAGAACGACAATTACTATACTTATTACACTCACTGTTATCAATCTAACTCATATTATTAGCCATATTATGGTTATATGACCGATAGAACGACAATTACTATACTTATTACTCTTATTATTATCAAGCTAACTCATATTATTAGCCATATTATGCTTATATGATCGATAGGAAGACAATTACTATGCTCATTACTCTTATTATTATCAATCTAACTCATATTATTAGCCATATTATGCTTATATGATCGATATAACGACAATTACTATACTTATTACACTCACTGTTCTCAATCTAACTCATATTATTAGCCATATTATGGTTATATGACCGATATAACGACAATTACTATACTTATTACACTCACTGTTCTCAATCTAACTCATATTATTAGCCATATTATGGTTATATGACCGATAGAACGACAACTACTATACTTATTACTCTTATTATTATCAATCTAACTCATATTATTAGCCATATTATGCTTATATGATCGATAGAACGACAATTACTATACTTATTACTCTTATTATTATCAATCTAACTCATATTATTAGCCATATTATGCTTATATGATCGATAGAACGACAATTACTATGCTTATTACACTCACTATTATCAATCTAACTCATATTATTAACCATATTATGCAGATATGATCGATAGAACGACAATTACTATACTTTTTACTCTTATTCTTATCAATCTAACTCATATTATTAGCCATATTATGCTTATATGATCGATAGGATGACAATTACTATACTCATTACTCTTATTATTATCAATCTAACTCATATTATTAGCCATATTATGCTTATATGATCGATATAACGACAATTACTATACTTATTACACTCACTGTTTTCAATCTAACTCATATTATTAGCCATATTATGGTTATATGACCGATAGAACGACAATTACTATACTTATTACACTCACTGTTATCAATCTAATTCATGTTATTAACCATATTATGCAGATATGATCGATAGAACGACAAATACTATACTGATTACTCTTATTACTATTAATCTAACTCGTATTATTAGCCATATTATGCTTATATGATCGATAGAACGACAATTACTATGCTTATTACTCTTATTATTATCAATCTAACTCATATTATTTGCCATATTATGATTATATGACCGATAGAACGACAATTACTATGATTATTACTCTTATTATTATCAATCTAACTCATATTATTAGCCATATTATGCTTATACGATCGATAGAACGACAATTACTATACTTATTACACTCACTGTTATCAATCTAACTCATATTATTAGCCATATTATGCTTATATGATCGGTAGAACGACAATTACTATACTTATTACTCTTATTAATATCAATCTAACTCATATTATTAGCCATATTATGCCTATATGATCGATAGGACGACAATTACTATACTCATTAATCTTATTATTATCAATCTAACTCATATTATTAGCCATATTATGCTTATATGATCGATAGGACGACAATTACTATACTCATTACTCTTATTATTATCAATCTAACTCATATTATTAGCCATATTATGCTTATATGATCGATAGGACGACAATTACTATACTCATTACTCTTATTATTATCAATCTATCTCAAATTATTAGCCATATTATGCTTATATGATCGATAGGACGACAATTACTATACTCATTACTCTTACTATTATCAATCTAACTCATATTACTAGCCATATTATGCTTATATGATCGATAGAACGGCAATTACTACACTTATTACACTCACTATTATCAATCTAATTCATGTTATTAACCATATTATGCAGATATGATCGATAGAACGACAAATACTATACTGATTACTCTTATTACTATTAATCTAACTCATATTATTAGCCATATTATGCTTATACGATCGATAGAACGACAATTACTATACTTATTACACTCACTGTTATCAATCTAACTCATATTATTAGCCATATTATGCTTATATGATCGATAGGATGACAATTACTATACTCATTACTCTTATTATTATCAATCTAACTCATATTATTAGCCATATTATGCTTATATGATCGATACAACGACAATTACTATACTCATTACTCTTATTATTATCAATCTAACTCATATTATTTGCCATATTATGATTTTATGACCGATAGAACGACAATTACTATGCTTATTACTCTTATTATTATCAATCTATCTCATATTATTAGCCATATTATGCTCATATGATCGATAGGACGACAATTACTATACTCATTACTCTTATTATTATCAATCTAACTCATATTATTAGCCATATTATGATTATATGACCGATAGAACGACAATTACTATGATTATTACTCTTATTATTATCAATCTAACTCATATTATTAACCATATTATGCAGATATGATCGATAGAACGACAATTACTATACTTTTTACTCTTATTCTTATCAATCTAACTCATATTATTAGCCATATTATGCTTATATGATCGATAGGATGACAATTACTATACTCATTACTCTTATTATTATCAATCTAACTCATATTATTAGCCATATTATGCTTATATGATCGATATAACGACAATTACTATACTTATTACACTCACTGTTTTCAATCTAACTCATATTATTAGCCATATTATGGTTATATGACAGATAGAACGACAATTACTATACTTATTACACTCACTATTATCAATCTAACTCATATTATTAGCCATATTATGGTTATATGACCGATAGAACGACAATTACTATACTTATTACACTCACTGTTATCAATCTAATTCATGTTATTAACCATATTATGCAGATATGATCGATAGAACGACAAATACTATACTGATTACTCTTATTACTATTAATCTAACTCGTATTATTAGCCATATTATGCTTATATGATCGATAGAACGACAATTACTATGCTTATTACTCTTATTATTAACAATCTAACTCATATTATTTGCCATATTATGATTATATGACCGAGAGAACGACAATTACTATGATTATTACTCTTATTATTATCAATCTAACTCATATTATTAGCCATATTATGCTTATACGATCGATAGAACGACAATTACTATACTTATTACACTCACTGTTATCAATCTAACTCATATTATTAGCCATATTATGCTTATATGATCGATAGGATGACAATTACTATACTCATTACTCTTATTATTATCAATCTAACTCATATTATTAGCCATATTATGCTTATATGATCCATACAACGACAATTACTATACTCATTACTCTTATTATTATCAATCTAACTCATATTATTTGCCATATTATGATTTTATGACCGATAGAACGACAATTACTATGATTATTACTCTTATTATTATCAATCTAACTCATATTATTAGCCATATTATGCTTATACGATCGATAGAACGACAATTACTATACTTATTACTCTCATTATTATCAATCTAACTCATACAATTAGCCATATTATGGTTATATGACCGATAGAACGACAATTACTATGCTTATTACTCTTACTATTATCAATCTAACTCATATTATTAGCCATATTATGCTTATATGATCGATAGGACGACAATTACTATACTCACTACTCTTATTATTATCAACCTAACTCATATTATTAGCCATGTTATGCTTATATGTTCGATAGAACGACAATTACTATACTTATTATTCTTATTATTATCAATCTAACTCATATTATTAGCCATATTATGCTCATATGATCGATAGGACGACAATTACTATACTCATTACTCTTATTATTATCAATCTAACTCATATTATTAGCCATATTATGATTATATGACCGATAGAACGACAATTACTATGATTATTACTCTTATTATTATCAATCTAACTCATATTATTAGCCATATTATGCTTATATGATCGATAGTACGACAATTACTATACTCATTACTCTTATTATTATCAACCTAACTCATATTATTAGCCATATTGTGCTTATATGATCGATAGAACGACAATTACTATACTTATTACTCGTATTATTATCAATCTAACACATATTATTAGCCATATTATGCTTATATGATCGATAGGACGACAATTACTATACTCATTACTCTTACTATTATCAATCTAACTCATATTATTAGCCATATTATGCATATATGGTCGATATAACGACAATTAATATACTTATTACTCTTATTATTATCAATCTAACTCATACTATTAGCCATATTATGCTCATATGATCGATAGAACGACAATTACTATACTTACTACACTCACTGTTATCAATCCAACTCATCTTATTAACCATATTATGCAGATATGATCGATAGAACGACAATTACTATACTTATTACTCTTATTATTATCAATCTAACTCATATTATTAGCCATATTATGCTTATATGATCAATAGCACGACAATTACTATACTCATTACTCTTATTATTATCAATCCAACTCATATTATTAGCCATATTATGCTTATATGATCGATAGAACGACAATTACTATGCTTATTACACTCACTATTATCAATCTAACTCATATTATTAACCATATTATGCAGATATGATCGATAGAACGACAATTACTATACTTTTTCCTCTTATTCTTATCAATCTAACTCATATTATTAGCCATATTATGCTTATATGATCGATAGGATGACAATTACTATACTCATGACTCTTATTATTATCAATCTAACTCATATTATTAGCCATATTATGCTTATATGATCGATATAACGACAATTACTATACTTATTACACTCACTGTTTTCAATCTAACTCATATTATTAGCCATATTATGGTTATATGACCGATAGAACGACAATTACTATACTTATTACACTCACTATTATCAATCTAACTCATATTATTAGCCATATTATGGTTATATGACCGATAGAACGACAATTACTATACTTACTACACTCACTATTATCAATCTAACTCATATTATTAGCCATATTATGGTTATATGACCGATAGAACGACAATTACTATACTTATTACTCTTATTATTATCAATCTAACTCATATTATTAGCCATATTATGCTTATATGATCGATAGGACGACAATTACTATACTCATTACTCTTATTATTATCAATCTAACTCATATTATTAGCCATATTATGCTTATATGATCGATGTAACGACAATTACTATACTTATTACACTCACTGTTATCAATCTAACTCATATTATTAGCCATATTATGGTTATATGACCGATAGAACGACAATTACTATACTTATTACTCTTATTATTATCAATCTAACTCATATTATTAGCCATATTATGCTTATATGATCGATAGGACGACAATTACTATACTCATTACTCTTATTATTATCAATCTAACTCATATTATTAGCCATATTATGCTTATATGATCGATAGGAAGACAATTACTATACTCATTACTCTTATTATTATCAATCTAACTCATATTATTAGCCATATTATGCTAATACGATCGATAGAACGACAATTACTATACTTATTACTCTCATTATTATCAATCTAACTCATACAATTAGCCATATTATGGTTATATGACCGATAGAACGACAATTACTATGCTTATTACTCTTACTATTATCAATCTAACTCATATTATTAGCCATATTATGCTTATATGATCGATAGGACGGCAATTACTATACTCATTACTCTTATTATTATCAATCTAACTCATATTATTAGCCATATTATGCTTATATGACCGATAGAACGACAATTACTATGCTTATTACTCTTATTATTATCAATCTATCTCATATTATTAGCCATATTATGCTTATATGATCGATAGGACGACAATTACTATACTCATTACTCTTATTATTATCAATCTAACTCATATTATTAGCCATATTATGCTTATATGATCGATACAACGACAATTACTATACTCATTACTCTTATTATTATCAATCTAACTCATATTATTAGCTATGTTATGCTTATATGATCGATAGAACGACAATTACTATACTTATTACTCTTATTATTATCAATCTAACTCATATTATTAGCCATATTATGCTTATATGATCGATAGGATGACAATTACTATACTCATTACTCTTATTATTATCAATCTAACTCATATTATTAGCCATATTATGCTTATATGATCGATACAACGACAATTACTATACTCATTACTCTTATTATTATCAATCTAACTCATATTATTTGCCATATTATGATTTTATGACCGATAGAACGACAATTACTATGCTTATTACTCTTATTATTATCAATCTATCTCATATTATTAGCCATATTATGCTCATATGATCGATAGGACGACAATTACTATACTCATTACTCTTATTATTATCAATCTAACTCATATTATTAGCCATATTATGATTATATGACCGATAGAACGACAATTACTATGATTATTACTCTTATTATTATCAATCTAACTCATATTATTAGCCATATTATGCTTATATGATCGATAGTACGACAATTACTATACTCATTACTCTTATTATTATCAACCTAACTCATATTATTAGCCATATTATGCTTATATGATCGATAGAACGACAATTACTATACATATTACTCGTATTATTATCAATCTAACACATATTATTAGCCATATTATGCTTATATGATCGATAGGACGACAATTACTATACTCATTACTCTTACTATTATCAATCTAACTCATATTATTAGCCATATTATGCATATATGGTCGATATAACGACAATTAATATACTTATTACTCTTATTATTATCAATCTAACTCATACTATTAGCCATATTATGCTTATATGATCGATAGAACGACAATTACTATACTTATTACACTCACTGTTATCAATCTAACTCATATTATTAGCCATATTATGGTTATATGACCGATAGAACGACAATTACTATACTTATTACTCTTATTATTATCAAGCTAACTCATATTATTAGCCATATTATGCTTATATGATCGATAGGAAGACAATTACTATGCTCATTACTCTTATTATTATCAATCTAACTCATATTATTAGCCATATTATGCTTATATGATCGATATAACGACAATTACTATACTTATTACACTCACTGTTCTCAATCTAACTCATATTATTAGCCATATTATGGTTATATGACCGATATAACGACAATTACTATACTTATTACACTCACTGTTCTCAATCTAACTCATATTATTAGCCATATTATGGTTATATGACCGATAGAACGACAACTACTATACTTATTACTCTTATTATTATCAATCTAACTCATATTATTAGCCATATTATGCTTATATGATCGATAGAACGACAATTACTATACTTATTACTCTTATTATTATCAATCTAACTCATATTATTAGCCATATTATGCTTATATGATCGATAGAACGACAATTACTATGCTTATTACACTCACTATTATCAATCTAACTCATATTATTAACCATATTATGCAGATATGATCGATAGAACGACAATTACTATACTTTTTACTCTTATTCTTATCAATCTAACTCATATTATTAGCCATATTATGGTTATATGACAGATAGAACGACAATTACTATACTTATTACACTCACTATTATCAATCTAACTCATATTATTAGCCATATTATGGTTATATGACCGATAGAACGACAATTACTATACTTATTACACTCACTGTTATCAATCTAATTCATGTTATTAACCATATTATGCAGATATGATCGATAGAACGACAAATACTATACTGATTACTCTTATTACTATTAATCTAACTCGTATTATTAGCCATATTATGCTTATATGATCGATAGAACGACAATTACTAGGCTTATTACTCTTATTATTATCAATCTAACTCATATTATTTGCCATATTATGATTATATGACCGATAGAACGACAATTACTATGATTATTACTCTTATTATTATCAATCTAACTCATATTATTAGCCATATTATGCTTATACGATCGATAGAACGACAATTACTATACTTATTACACTCACTGTTATCAATCTAACTCATATTATTAGCCATATTATGCTTATATGATCGATAGGATGACAATTACTATACTCATTACTCTTATTATTATCAATCTAACTCATATTATTAGCCATATTATGCTTATATGATCGATACAACGACAATTACTATACTCATTACTCTTATTATTATCAATCTAACTCATATTATTTGCCATATTATGATTTTATGACCGATAGAACGACAATTACTATGCTTATTACTCTTATTATTATCAATCTATCTCATATTATTAGCCATATTATGCTCATATGATCGATAGGACGACAATTACTATACTCATTACTCTTATTATTATCAATCTAACTCATATTATTAGCCATATTATGATTATATGACCGATAGAACGACAATTACTATGATTATTACTCTTATTATTATCAATCTAACTCATATTATTAACCATATTATGCAGATATGATCGATAGAACGACAATTACTATACTTTTTACTCTTATTCTTATCAATCTAACTCATATTATTAGCCATATTATGCTTATATGATCGATAGGATGACAATTACTATACTCATTACTCTTATTATTATCAATCTAACTCATATTATTAGCCATATTATGCTTATATGATCGATATAACGACAATTACTATACTTATTACACTCACTGTTTTCAATCTAACTCATATTATTAGCCATATTATGGTTATATGACAGATAGAACGACAATTACTATACTTATTACACTCACTATTATCAATCTAACTCATATTATTAGCCATATTATGGTTATATGACCGATAGAACGACAATTACTATACTTATTACACTCACTGTTATCAATCTAATTCATGTTATTAACCATATTATGCAGATATGATCGATAGAACGACAAATACTATACTGATTACTCTTATTACTATTAATCTAACTCGTATTATTAGCCATATTATGCTTATATGATCGATAGAACGACAATTACTATGCTTATTACTCTTATTATTATCAATCTAACTCATATTATTTGCCATATTATGATTATATGACCGAGAGAACGACAATTACTATGATTATTACTCTTATTATTATCAATCTAACTCATATTATTAGCCATATTATGCTTATACGATCGATAGAACGACAATTACTATACTTATTACACTCACTGTTATCAATCTAACTCATATTATTAGCCATATTATGCTTATATGATCGATAGGATGACAATTACTATACTCATTACTCTTATTATTATCAATCTAACTCATATTATTAGCCATATTATGCTTATATGATCCATACAACGACAATTACTATACTCATTACTCTTATTATTATCAATCTAACTCATATTATTTGCCATATTATGATTTTATGACCGATAGAACGACAATTACTATGCTTATTACTCTTATTATTATCAATCTATCTCATATTATTAGCCATATTATGCTCATATGATCGATAGGACGACAATTACTATACTCATTACTCTTATTATTATCAATCTAACTCATATTATTAGCCATATTATGATTATATGACCGATAGAACGACAATTACTATGATTATTACTCTTATTATTATCAATCTAACTCATATTATTAGCCATATTATGCTTATATGATCGATAGTACGACAATTACTATACTCATTACTCTTATTATTATCAACCTAACTCATATTATTAGCCATATTGTGCTTATATGATCGATAGAACGACAATTACTATACTTATTACTCGTATTATTATCAATCTAACACATATTATTAGCCATATTATGCTTATATGATCGATAGGACGACAATTACTATACTCATTACTCTTACTATTATCAATCTAACTCATATTATTAGCCATATTATGCATATATGGTCGATATAACGACAATTAATATACTTATTACTCTTATTATTATCAATCTAACTCATACTATTATCCATATTATGCTTATATGATCGATAGAACGACAATTACTATACTTATTACACTCACTGTTATCAATCTAACTCATATTATTAGCCATATTATGGTTATATGACCGATAGAACGACAATTACTATACTTATTACTCTTATTATTATCAAGCTAACTCATATTATTAGCCATATTATGCTTGTATGATCGATAGGAAGACAATTACTATGCTCATTACTCTTATTATTATCAATCTAACTCATATTATTAGCCATATTATGCTTATATGATCGATATAACGACAATTACTATACTTATTACACTCACTGTTCTCAATCTAACTCATATTATTAGCCATATTATGGTTATATGACCGATAGAACGACAACTACTATACTTATTACTCTTATTATTATCAATCTAACTCATATTATTAGCCATATTATGCTTATATGATCGATAGAACGACAATTACTATACTTATTACTCTTATTATTATCAATCTAACTCATATTATTAGCCATATTATGCTTATATGATCGATAGCACGACAATTACTATACCCATTACTCTTATTATTATCAATCCAACTCATATTATTAGCCATATTATGCTTATATGATCGATAGAACGACAATTACTATGCTTATTACACTCACTATTATCAATCTAACTCATATTATTAACCATATTATGCAGATATGATCGATAGAACGACAATTACTATTCTTTTTACTCTTATTCTTATCAATCTAACTCATATTATTAGCCATATTATGCTTATATGATCGATAGGATGACAATTACTATACTCATTACTCTTATTATTATCAATCTAACTCATATTATTAGCCATATTATGCTCATATGATCGATAGGACGACAATTACTATACTCATTACACTTATTATTATCAATCTAACTCATATTATTAGCCATATTATGATTATATGACCGATAGAACGACAATTACTATGATTATTACTCTTATTATTATCAATCTAACTCATATTATTAACCATATTATGCTTATATGATCGATAGTACGACAATTACTATACTCATTACTCTTATTATTATCAATCTATCTCATATTATTAGCCATATTATGCTCATATGATCGATAGGACGACAATTACTATACTCATTACTCTTATTATTATCAATCTAACTCATATTATTAGCCATATTATGATTATATGACCGATAGAACGACAATTACTATGATTATTACTCTTATTATTATCAATCTAACTCATATTATTAGCCATATTATGCTTATATGATCGATAGTACGACAATTACTATACTCATTACTCTTATTATTATCAACCTAACTCATATTATTAGCCATATTATGCTTATATGATCGATAGAACGACAATTACTATACATATTACTCGTATTATTATCAATCTAACACATATTATTAGCCATATTATGCTTATATGATCGATAGGACGACAATTACTATACTCATTACTCTTACTATTATCAATCTAACTCATATTATTAGCCATATTATGCATATATGGTCGATATAACGACAATTAATATACTTATTACTCTTATTATTATCAATCTAACTCATACTATTAGCCATATTATGCTTATATGATCGATAGAACGACAATTACTATACTTATTACACTCACTGTTATCAATCTAACTCATATTATTAGCCATATTATGGTTATATGACCGATAGAACGACAATTACTATACTTATTACTCTTATTATTATCAAGCTAACTCATATTATTAGCCATATTATGCTTATATGATCGATAGGAAGATAATTACTATGCTCATTACTCTTATTATTATCAATCTAACTCATATTATTAGCCATATTATGCTTATATGATCGATATAACGACAATTACTATACTTATTACACTCACTGTTCTCAATCTAACTCATATTATTAGCCATATTATGGTTATATGACCGATAGAACGACAACTACTATACTTATTACTCTTATTATTATCAATCTAACTCATATTATTAGCCATATTATGCTTATATGATCGATAGAACGACAATTACTATACTTATTACTCTTATTATTATCAATCTAACTCATATTATTAGCCATATTATGCTTATATGATCGATAGCACGACAATTACTATACCCATTACTCTTATTATTATCAATCCAACTCATATTATTAGCCATATTATGCTTATATGATCGATAGAACGACAATTACTATACTTATTACTCTTATTATTATCAATCTAACTCATATTATTAGCCATATTATGCTTATATGATCGATAGAACGTCAATTACTATGCTTATTACACTCACTATTATCAATCTAACTCATATTATTAACCATATTATGCAGATATGATCGATAGAACGACAATTACTATACTTTTTACTCTTATTCTTATCAATCTAACTCATATTATTAGCCATATTATGCTTATATGATCGATAGGATGACAATTACTATACTCATTACTCTTATTATTATCAATCTAACTCATATTATTAGCCATATTATGCTTATATGATCGATATAACGACAATTACTATACTTATTACACTCACTGTTTTCAATCTAACTCATATTATTAGCCATATTATGGTTATATGACAGATAGAACGACAATTACTATACTTATTACACTCACTATTATCAATCTAACTCATATTATTAGCCATATTATGGTTATATGACAGATAGAACGACAATTACTATACTTATTACACTCACTGTTATCAATCTAATTCATGTTATTAACCATATTATGCAGATATGATCGATAGAACGACAAATACTATACTGATTACTCTTATTACTATTAATCTAACTCGTATTATTAGCCATATTATGCTTATATGATCGATAGAACGACAATTACTATGCTTATTACTCTTATTATTATCAATCTAACTCATATTATTTGCCATATTATGATTATATGACCGATAGAACGACAATTACTATGATTATTACTCTTATTATTATCAATCTAACTCATATTATTAGCCATATTATGCTTATACGATCGATAGAACGACAATTACTATACTTATTACACTCACTGTTATCAATCTAACTCATATTATTAGCCATATTATGCTTATATGATCGGTAGAACGACAATTACTATACTTATTACTCTTATTAATATCAATCTAACTCATATTATTAGCCATATTATGCCTATATGATCGATAGGACGACAATTACTATACTCATTAATCTTATTATTATCAATCTAACTCATATTATTAGCCATATTATGCTTATATGATCGATAGGACGACAATTACTATACTCATTACTCTTATTATTATCAATCTAACTCATATTATTAGCCATATTATGCTTATATGATCGATAGGACGACAATTACTATACTCATTACTCTTATTATTATCAATCTATCTCAAATTATTAGCCATATTATGCTTATATGATCGATAGGACGACAATTACTATACTCATTACTCTTACTATTATCAATCTAACTCATATTACTAGCCATATTATGCTTGTATGATCGATAGAACGGCAATTACTACACTTATTACACTCACTATTATCAATCTAATTCATGTTATTAACCATATTATGCAGATATGATCGATAGAACGACAAATACTATACTGATTACTCTTATTACTATTAATCTAACTCATATTATTAGCCATATTATGCTTATACGATCGATAGAACGACAATTACTATACTTATTACACTCACTGTTATCAATCTAACTCATATTATTAGCCATATTATGCTTATATGATCGATACGATGACAATTACTATACTCATTACTCTTATTATTATCAATCTAACTCATATTATTAGCCATATTATGCTTATATGATCGATACAACGACAATTACTATACTCATTACTCTTATTATTATCAATCTAACTCATATTATTTGCCATATTATGATTTTATGACCGATAGAACGACAATTACTATGCTTATTACTCTTATTATTATCAATCTATCTCATATTATTAGCCATATTATGCTCATATGATCGATAGGACGACAATTACTATACTCATTACTCTTATTATTATCAATCTAACTCATATTATTAGCCATATTATGATTATATGACCGATAGAACGACAATTACTATGATTATTACTCTTATTATTATCAATCTAACTCATATTATTAACCATATTATGCAGATATGATCGATAGAACGACAATTACTATACTTTTTACTCTTATTCTTATCAATCTAACTCATATTATTAGCCATATTATGCTTATATGATCGATAGGATGACAATTACTATACTCATTACTCTTATTATTATCAATCTAACTCATATTATTAGCCATATTATGCTTATATGATCGATATAACGACAATTACTATACTTATTACACTCACTGTTTTCAATCTAACTCATATTATTAGCCATATTATGGTTATATGACAGATAGAACGACAATTACTATACTTATTACACTCACTATTATCAATCTAACTCATATTATTAGCCATATTATGGTTATATGACCGATAGAACGACAATTACTATACTTATTACACTCACTGTTATCAATCTAATTCATGTTATTAACCATATTATGCAGATATGATCGATAGAACGACAAATACTATACTGATTACTCTTATTACTATTAATCTAACTCGTATTATTAGCCATATTATGCTTATATGATCGATAGAACGACAATTACTATGCTTATTACTCTTATTATTATCAATCTAACTCATATTATTTGCCATATTATGATTATATGACCGAGAGAACGACAATTACTATGATTATTACTCTTATTATTATCAATCTAACTCATATTATTAGCCATATTATGCTTATACGATCGATAGAACGACAATTACTATACTTATTACACTCACTGTTATCAATCTAACTCATATTATTAGCCATATTATGCTTATATGATCGATAGGATGACAATTACTATACTCATTACTCTTATTATTATCAATCTAACTCATATTATTAGCCATATTATGCTTATATGATCCATACAACGACAATTACTATACTCATTACTCTTATTATTATCAATCTAACTCATATTATTTGCCATATTATGATTTTATGACCGATAGAACGACAATTACTATGCTTATTACTCTTATTATTATCAATCTATCTCATATTATTAGCCATATTATGCTCATATGATCGATAGGACGACAATTACTATACTCATTACTCTTATTATTATCAATCTAACTCATATTATTAGCCATATTATGATTATATGACCGATAGAACGACAATTACTATGATTATTACTCTTATTATTATCAATCTAACTCATATTATTAGCCATATTATGCTTATATGATCGATAGTACGACAATTACTATACTCATTACTCTTATTATTATCAACCTAACTCATATTATTAGCCATATTGTGCTTATATGATCGATAGAACGACAATTACTATACTTATTACTCGTATTATTATCAATCTAACACATATTATTAGCCATATTATGCTTATATGATCGATAGGACGACAATTACTATACTCATTACTCTTACTATTATCAATCTAACTCATATTATTAGCCATATTATGCATATATGGTCGATATAACGACAATTAATATACTTATTACTCTTATTATTATCAATCTAACTCATACTATTAGCCATATTATGCTTATATGATCGATAGAACGACAATTACTATACTTATTACACTCACTGTTATCAATCTAACTCATATTATTAGCCATATTATGGTTATATGACCGATAGAACGACAATTACTATACTTATTACTCTTATTATTATCAAGCTAACTCATATTATTAGCCATATTATGCTTGTATGATCGATAGGAAGACAATTACTATGCTCATTACTCTTATTATTATCAATCTAACTCATATTATTAGCCATATTATGCTTATATGATCGATATAACGACAATTACTATACTTATTACACTCACTGTTCTCAATCTAACTCATATTATTAGCCATATTATGGTTATATGACCGATAGAACGACAACTACTATACTTATTACTCTTATTATTATCAATCTAACTCATATTATTAGCCATATTATGCTTATATGATCGATAGAACGACAATTACTATACTTATTACTCTTATTATTATCAATCTAACTCATATTATTAGCCATATTATGCTTATATGATCGATAGCACGACAATTACTATACCCATTACTCTTATTATTATCAATCCAACTCATATTATTAGCCATATTATGCTTATATGATCGATAGAACGACAATTACTATGCTTATTACACTCACTATTATCAATCTAACTCATATTATTAACCATATTATGCAGATATGATCGATAGAACGACAATTACTATTCTTTTTACTCTTATTCTTATCAATCTAACTCATATTATTAGCCATATTATGCTTATATGATCGATAGGATGACAATTACTATACTCATTACTCTTATTATTATCAATCTAACTCATATTATTAGCCATATTATGCTCATATGATCGATAGGACGATAATTACTATACTCATTACTCTTATTATTATCAATCTAACACATATTATTAGCCATATTATGCTTATATGATCGATAGGACGACAATTACTATACTCATTACTCTTACTATTATCAATCTAACTCATATTATTAGCCATATTATGCATATATGGTCGATATAACGACAATTAATATACTTATTACTCTTATTATTATCAATCTATCTCATATTATTAGCCATATTATGCTTATATGATCGATAGGAAGACAATTACTATGCTCATTACTCTTATTATTATCAATCTAACTCATATTATTAGCCATATTATGCTTATATGATCGATAGAACGACAATTACTATACTTATTACTCTTATTATTATCAATCTAACTCATATTATTAGCCATATTATGCTTATATGATCGATAGAACGACAATTACTATGCTTATTACACTCACTATTATCAATCTAACTCATATTATTAACCATATTATGCAGATATGATCGATAGAACGACAATTACTATACTTTTTACTCTTATTCTTATCAATCTAACTCATATTATTAGCCATATTATGCTTATATGATCGATAGGATGACAATTACTATACTCATTACTCTTATTATTATCAATCTAACTCATATTATTAGCCATATTATGCTTATATGATCGATATAACGACAATTACTATACTTATTACACTCACTGTTTTCAAATCTAACTCATATTATTAGCCATATTATGGTTATATGACAGATAGAACGACAATTACTATACTTATTACACTCACTATTATCAATCTAACTCATATTATTAGCCATATTATGGTTATATGACCGATAGAACGACAATTACTATACTTATTACACTCACTGTTATCAATCTAATTCATGTTATTAACCATATTATGCAGATATGATCGATAGAACGACAAATACTATACTGATTACTCTTATTACTATTAATCTAACTCGTATTATTAGCCATATTATGCTTATATGATCGATAGAACGACAATTACTATGCTTATTACTCTTATTATTATCAATCTAACTCATATTATTTGCCATATTATGATTATATGACCGAGAGAACGACAATTACTATGATTATTACTCTTATTGTTATCAATCTAACTCATATTATTAGCCATATTATGCTTATACGATCGATAGAACGACAATTACTATACTTATTACACTCACTGTTATCAATCTAACTCATATTATTAGCCATATTATGCTTATATGATCGATAGGATGACAATTACTATACTCATTACTCTTATTATTATCAATCTAACTCATATTATTAGCCATATTATGCTTATATGATCCATACAACGACAATTACTATACTCATTACTCTTATTATTATCAATCTAACTCATATTATTTGCCATATTATGATTTTATGACCGATAGAACGACAATTACTATGCTTATTACTCTTATTATTATCAATCTATCTCATATTATTAGCCATATTATGCTCATATGATCGATAGGACGACAATTACTATATTCATTACTCTTATTATTAGCAATCTAACTCATATTATTAGCCATATTATGATTATATGACCGATAGAACGACAATTACTATGATTATTACTCTTATTATTATCAATCTAACTCATATTATTAGCCATATTATGCTTATATGATCGATAGTACGACAATTACTATACTCATTACTCTTATTATTATCAACCTAACTCATATTATTAGCCATATTGTGCTTATATGATCGATAGAACGACAATTACTATACTTATTACTCGTATTATTATCAATCTAACACATATTATTAGCCATATTATGCTTATATGATCGATAGGACGACAATAACTATACTCATTACTCTTACTATTATCAATCTAACTCATATTATTAGCCATATTATGCATATATGGTCGATATAACGACAATTAATATACTTATTACTCTTATTATTATCAATCTAACTCATACTATTAGCCATATTATGCTTATATGATCGATAGAACGACAATTACTATACTTATTACACTCACTGTTATCAATCTAACTCATATTATTAGCCATATTATGGTTATATGACCGATAGAACGACAATTACTATACTTATTACTCTTATTATTATCAAGCTAACTCATATTATTAGCCATATTATGCTTATATGATCGATAGGAAGACAATTACTATGCTCATTACTCTTATTATTATCAATCTAACTCATATTATTAGCCATATTATGCTTATATGATCGATATAACGACAATTACTATACTTATTACACTCACTGTTCTCAATCTAACTCATATTATTAGCCATATTATGGTTATATGACCGATAGAACGACAACTACTATACTTATTACTCTTATTATTATCAATCTAACTCATATTATTAGCCATATTATGCTTATATGATCGATAGAACGACAATTACTATACTTATTACTCTTATTATTATCAATCTAACTCATATTATTAGCCATATTATGCTTATATGATCGATAGCACGACAATTACTATACCCATTACTCTTATTATTATGAATCCAACTCATATTATTAGCCATATTATGCTTATATGATCGATAGAACGACAATTACTATGCTTATTACACTCACTATTATCAATCTAACTCATATTATTAACCATATTATGCAGATATGATCGATAGAACGACAATTACTATTCTCTTTACTCTTATTATTATCAATCTAACTCATATTACTAGCCATATTATGCTTATATGATCGATAGGACGACAATTACTATACTCATTACTCTTATTATTATCAATCTAACTCATATTATTAGCCATATTATGCTTATATGATCGATACAACGACAATTACTATACTCATTACTCTTATTATTATCAATCTAACTCATATTATTAGCTATGTTATGCTTATATGTCGATAGAACGACAATTACTATACTTATTACTCTCATTATTAACAATCTAATTCATATTATTAGCCATATTATGGTTATATGACCGATAGAACGACAATTACTATACTTATTACTCTTATTAATATCAATCTAACTCATATTATTAGCCATATTATGCCTATATGATCGATAGGACGACAATTACTATACTCATTACTCTTATTATTATCAATCTAACTCATATTATTAGCCATATTATGCTTATATGATCGATAGGACGACAATTACTATACTCATTACTCTTATTATTATCAATCTAACTCATATTATTAGCCATATTATGCTTATATGATCGATAGGACGACAATTACTATACTCATTACTCTTATTATTATCAATCTATCTCAAATTATTAGCCATATTATGCTTATATGATCGATAGGACGACAATTACTATACTCATTACTCTTACTATTATCAATCTAACTCATATTATTTGCCATATTATGCTTATATGACCGAGAGAACGACAATTACTATGATTA
Source organism: Megachile rotundata (assembly GCF_050947335.1). Taxonomy (NCBI): domain Eukaryota; kingdom Metazoa; phylum Arthropoda; class Insecta; order Hymenoptera; family Megachilidae; genus Megachile; species Megachile rotundata. The sequence continues at coordinate 79,720 of NW_027473483.1, read as the reverse complement.
TTACTCTTATTGTTATCAATCTAACTCATATTATTAGCCATATTATGCTTATACGATCGATAGAACGACAATTACTATACTTATTACACTCACTGTTATCAATCTAACTCATATTATTAGCCATATTATGCTTATATGATCGATAGGATGACAATTACTATACTCATTACTCTTATTATTATCAATCTAACTCATATTATTAGCCATATTATGCTTATATGATCCATACAACGACAATTACTATACTCATTACTCTTATTATTATCAATCTAACTCATATTATTTGCCATATTATGATTTTATGACCGATAGAACGACAATTACTATGCTTATTACTCTTATTATTATCAATCTATCTCATATTATTAGCCATATTATGCTCATATGATCGATAGGACGACAATTACTATATTCATTACTCTTATTATTAGCAATCTAACTCATATTATTAGCCATATTATGATTATATGACCGATAGAACGACAATTACTATGATTATTACTCTTATTATTATCAATCTAACTCATATTATTAGCCATATTATGCTTATATGATCGATAGTACGACAATTACTATACTCATTACTCTTATTATTATCAACCTAACTCATATTATTAGCCATATTGTGCTTATATGATCGATAGAACGACAATTACTATACTTATTACTCGTATTATTATCAATCTAACACATATTATTAGCCATATTATGCTTATATGATCGATAGGACGACAATAACTATACTCATTACTCTTACTATTATCAATCTAACTCATATTATTAGCCATATTATGCATATATGGTCGATATAACGACAATTAATATACTTATTACTCTTATTATTATCAATCTAACTCATACTATTAGCCATATTATGCTTATATGATCGATAGAACGACAATTACTATACTTATTACACTCACTGTTATCAATCTAACTCATATTATTAGCCATATTATGGTTATATGACCGATAGAACGACAATTACTATACTTATTACTCTTATTATTATCAAGCTAACTCATATTATTAGCCATATTATGCTTATATGATCGATAGGAAGACAATTACTATGCTCATTACTCTTATTATTATCAATCTAACTCATATTATTAGCCATATTATGCTTATATGATCGATATAACGACAATTACTATACTTATTACACTCACTGTTCTCAATCTAACTCATATTATTAGCCATATTATGGTTATATGACCGATAGAACGACAACTACTATACTTATTACTCTTATTATTATCAATCTAACTCATATTATTAGCCATATTATGCTTATATGATCGATAGAACGACAATTACTATACTTATTACTCTTATTATTATCAATCTAACTCATATTATTAGCCATATTATGCTTATATGATCGATAGCACGACAATTACTATACCCATTACTCTTATTATTATGAATCCAACTCATATTATTAGCCATATTATGCTTATATGATCGATAGAACGACAATTACTATGCTTATTACACTCACTATTATCAATCTAACTCATATTATTAACCATATTATGCAGATATGATCGATAGAACGACAATTACTATTCTCTTTACTCTTATTATTATCAATCTAACTCATATTACTAGCCATATTATGCTTATATGATCGATAGGACGACAATTACTATACTCATTACTCTTATTATTATCAATCTAACTCATATTATTAGCCATATTATGCTTATATGATCGATACAACGACAATTACTATACTCATTACTCTTATTATTATCAATCTAACTCATATTATTAGCTATGTTATGCTTATATGTCGATAGAACGACAATTACTATACTTATTACTCTCATTATTAACAATCTAATTCATATTATTAGCCATATTATGGTTATATGACCGATAGAACGACAATTACTATACTTATTACTCTTATTAATATCAATCTAACTCATATTATTAGCCATATTATGCCTATATGATCGATAGGACGACAATTACTATACTCATTACTCTTATTATTATCAATCTAACTCATATTATTAGCCATATTATGCTTATATGATCGATAGGACGACAATTACTATACTCATTACTCTTATTATTATCAATCTAACTCATATTATTAGCCATATTATGCTTATATGATCGATAGGACGACAATTACTATACTCATTACTCTTATTATTATCAATCTATCTCAAATTATTAGCCATATTATGCTTATATGATCGATAGGACGACAATTACTATACTCATTACTCTTACTATTATCAATCTAACTCATATTACTAGCCATATTATGCTTATATGATCGATAGAACGACAATTACTACACTTATTACACTCACTATTATCAATCTAATTCATGTTATTAACCATATTATGCAGATATGATCGATAGAACGACAAATACTATACTGATTACTCTTATTACTATTAATCTAACTCATATTATTAGCCATATTATGCTTATATGATCGATACAACGACAATTACTATACTCATTACTCTTATTATTATCAATCTATCTCATATTATTTGCCATATTATGATTTTATGACCGATAGAACGACAATTACTATACTTATTACACTTATTATTATCAATCTAACTCATATTATTAGCCATATTATGCTTATATGATCGATAGGACGACAATTACTATACTCATTACTCTTATTATTATCAATCTAACTCATATTATTAGCCATATTATGCATATATGGTCGATATAACGACAATTAATATACTTATTACTCTTATTATTATCAATCTAACTCATACTATTAGCCATATTATGCTTATATGATCGATAGAACGACAATTACTATACTTATTACTCTCATTATTATCAATCTAACTCATACAATTAGCCATATTATGGTTATATGACCGATAGAACGACAATTACTATGCTTATTACTCTTATTATTATCAATCTAACTCATATTATTAGCCATATTATGCTTATATGATCGATAGGACGACAATTACTATACTCATTACTCTTATTATTATCAATCCAACTCATATCATTAGCCATATTATGCTTATATGATCGATAGAACGACAATTACTATGCTTATTACACTCACTATTATCAATCTAACTCATATTATTAACCATATTATGGTTATATGACCGATAGAACGACAACTACTATACTTATTACTCTTATTATTATCAATCTAACTCATATTATTAGCCATATTATGCTTATATGATCGATAGAACGACGATTACTATACTTATTAATATTATTATTATCAATCTAACTCATATTATTAGCCATATTTTGCTTATATGATCGGTAGAACGGCAATTACTATACTTATTAATCTTATTATTATCAATCTAACTCATATTATTAGCCATATTATGCTTATATGATCGATAGAACGACAGTTACTATACTTATTACACTTATTATTATCAATCTAACTCATATTATTAGCCATATTATGCTTATATGATCGATAGGACGACAATTACTATACTCATTACTCTTATTATTATCAATCTAACGCATATTATTAGCCATATTATGCATATATGGTCGATATAACGACAATTAATATACTTATTACTCTTATTATTATCAATCTAACTCATACTATTAGCCATATTATGCTTATATGATCGATAGGACGATAATTACTATACTATCTTACTCTTATTATTATCACTCTAACTCATATTATTAGCCATATTATGCTTATACGATCGATAATACGACAATTACTCTACTTATTACACTTGTTATTATCAATCTAGCTCATATTATTAGCCATATTATGCTTATACGATCGATAGAACGACAATTACTATAATTATTACTCTCATTATTATCAATCTAACTCATACAATTAGCCATATTATGGTTATATGACCGATAGAACGACAATTACTATGCTTATTACTCTTATTACTATCAATCTAACTCATATTATTAGCCATATTATGCTTATATGATCGATAGGACGACAATTACTATACTCATTACTCTTATTATTATCAATCTAACTCATATTATTAGCCATATTATGCTTATATGATCGACAGAACGACAATTACTACACTTAATACACTCACTGTTATCAATCTAATTCATGTTACTAACCATATTATGCAGATATGATCGATAGAACGACAAATACTATACTGATTACTCTTATTATTATTAATCTAACTCATATTAATAGCCATATTATGCTTATATGATCGATAGAACGACAATTACTATGCTTATTACTCTTATTATTATCAATCTAACTCATATTATTTGCCATATTATGATTTTATGACCGATAGAACGACAATTACTATGCTTATTTCTCTTATTATTATCAATCTATCTCATATTATTAGCCATATTATGCTTATATGATCGATAGGACGACAATTACTATACTCATTACTCTTATTATTATCAATCTAACTCATATTATTAGCCATATTATGCTTATATGATCGATACAACGACAATTACTATACTCATTACTCTTATTATTATCAATCTAACTCATATTATTAGCCATATTATGCTTATATGATCGATAGAACGACAATTACTATACTTACTACTCTCATTATTATCAATCTAACTCATATTATTAGCCATATTATAGTTATATGACCGATAGAACGACAATTACTTTAATCATTACTCTTATTATTATCAATCTAACTCATATTATTAGCCATATTATGCTTATATGATCGATAAAACGACAATTACTATGCTTATTACTCTTATTATTATCAATCTAACTCATATTATTAGCCATATTATGCTTATATAATCGATAGAACGACAATTACTATACTTACTACTCTCATTATTATCAATCTAACTCATATTATTAGCCATATTATGGTTATATGACCGATAGAGCGACAATTACTATACTAATTACTCTTATTATTATCACTCTAACTCATATTATTAGCCATATTATGCTTATACGATCGATAATACGACAATTACTCTACTTATTACACTTGTTATTATCAATCTAGCTCATATTATTAGCCATATTATGCTTATACGATCGATAGAACGACAATTACTATAATTATTACTCTCATTATTATCAATCTAACTCATACAATTAGCCATATTATGCTTATATGATCGATAGTACGACAATTACTATACTCATTACTCTTATTATTATCAACCTAACTCATATTATTAGCCATATTATGCTTATATGATCGATAGAACGACAATTACTATACTTATTACTCGTATTATTATCAATCTAACACATATTATTAGCCATATTATGCTTATATGATCGATAGGGCGACAATTACTATACTCATTACTCTTATTATTATCAATCCAACTCATATTATTAGCCATATTATGCATATATGGTCGATATAACGACAATTAATATACTTATTACTCTTATTATTATCAATCTAACTCATACTATTAGCCATATGATGCTTATATGATCGATAGAACGACAATTACTATGCTTATTACTCTTATTATTATCAATCTATCTCATATTATTAGCCATATTATGCTTATATGATCGATAGGACGACAATTACTATACTCATTACTCTTATTATTATCAATCTAACTCATATTATTAGCCATATTATGCTTATATGATCGATACAACGACAATTACTATACTCATTACTCTTATTATTATCAATCTAACTCATATTATTAGCTATGTTATGCTTATATGTCGATAGAACGACAATTACTATACTTATTACTCTCATTATTAACAATCTAATTCATATTATTAGCCATATTATGGTTATATGACCGATAGAACGACAATTACTATACTTATTACTCTTATTAATATCAATCTAACTCATATTATTAGCCATATTATGCCTATATGATCGATAGGACGACAATTACTATACTCATTACTCTTATTATTATCAATCTAACTCATATTATTAGCCATATTATGCTTATATGATCGATAGGACGACAATTACTATACTCATTACTCTTATTATTATCAATCTAACTCATATTATTAGCCATATTATGCTTATATGATCGATAGGACGACAATTACTATACTCATTACTCTTATTATTATCAATCTATCTCAAATTATTAGCCATATTATGCTTATATGATCGATAGGACGACAATTACTATACTCATTACTCTTACTATTATCAATCTAACTCATATTACTAGCCATATTATGCTTATATGATCGATAGAACGACAATTACTACACTTATTACACTCACTATTATCAATCTAATTCATGTTATTAACCATATTATGCAGATATGATCGATAGAACGACAAATACTATACTGATTACTCTTATTACTATTAATCTAACTCATATTATTAGCCATATTATGCTTATATGATCGATACAACGACAATTACTATACTCATTACTCTTATTATTATCAATCTATCTCATATTATTTGCCATATTATGATTTTATGACCGATAGAACGACAATTACTATACTTATTACACTTATTATTATCAATCTAACTCATATTATTAGCCATATTATGCTTATATGATCGATAGAACGACAATTACTATACTTATTACTCTCATTATTATCAATCTAACTCATACAATTAGCCATATTATGGTTATATGACCGATAGAACGACAATTACTATGCTTATTACTCTTATTATTATCAATCTAACTCATATTATTAGCCATATTATGCTTATATGATCGATAGGACGACAATTACTATACTCATTACTCTTATTATTATCAATCCAACTCATATTATTAGCCATATTATGCTTATATGATCGATAGAACGACAATTACTATGCTTATTACACTCACTATTATCAATCTAACTCATATTATTAACCATATTATGGTTATATGACCGATAGAACGACAACTACTATACTTATTACTCTTATTATTATCAATCTAACTCATATTATTAGCCATATTATGCTTATATGATCGATAGAACGACGATTACTATACTTATTAATATTATTATTATCAATCTAACTCATATTATTAGCCATATTTTGCTTATATGATCGGTAGAACGGCAATTACTATACTTATTAATCTTATTATTATCAATCTAACTCATATTATTAGCCATATTATGCTTATATGATCGATAGAACGACAGTTACTATACTTATTACACTTATTATTATCAATCTAACTCATATTATTAGCCATATTATGCTTATATGATCGATAGGACGACAATTACTATACTCATTACTCTTATTATTATCAATCTAACGCATATTATTAGCCATATTATGCATATATGGTCGATATAACGACAATTAATATACTTATTACTCTTATTATTATCAATCTAACTCATACTATTAGCCATATTATGCTTATATGATCGATAGGACGATAATTACTATACTATCTTACTCTTATTATTATCACTCTAACTCATATTATTAGCCATATTATGCTTATACGATCGATAATACGACAATTACTCTACTTATTACACTTGTTATTATCAATCTAGCTCATATTATTAGCCATATTATGCTTATACGATCGATAGAACGACAATTACTATAATTATTACTCTCATTATTATCAATCTAACTCATACAATTAGCCATATTATGGTTATATGACCGATAGAACGACAATTACTATGCTTATTACTCTTATTACTATCAATCTAACTCATATTATTAGCCATATTATGCTTATATGATCGATAGGACGACAATTACTATACTCATTACTCTTATTATTATCAATCTAACTCATATTATTAGCCATATTATGCTTATATGATCGACAGAACGACAATTACTACACTTAATACACTCACTGTTATCAATCTAATTCATGTTACTAACCATATTATGCAGATATGATCGATAGAACGACAAATACTATACTGATTACTCTTATTATTATTAATCTAACTCATATTAATAGCCATATTATGCTTATATGATCGATAGAACGACAATTACTATGCTTATTACTCTTATTATTATCAATCTAACTCATATTATTTGCCATATTATGATTTTATGACCGATAGAACGACAATTACTATGCTTATTTCTCTTATTATTATCAATCTATCTCATATTATTAGCCATATTATGCTTATATGATCGATAGGACGACAATTACTATACTCATTACTCTTATTATTATCAATCTAACTCATATTATTAGCCATATTATGCTTATATGATCGATACAACGACAATTACTATACTCATTACTCTTATTATTATCAATCTAACTCATATTATTAGCCATATTATGCTTATATGATCGATAGAACGACAATTACTATACTTACTACTCTCATTATTATCAATCTAACTCATATTATTAGCCATATTATAGTTATATGACCGATAGAACGACAATTACTTTAATCATTACTCTTATTATTATCAATCTAACTCATATTATTAGCCATATTATGCTTATATGATCGATAAAACGACAATTACTATGCTTATTACTCTTATTATTATCAATCTAACTCATATTATTAGCCATATTATGCTTATATAATCGATAGAACGACAATTACTATACTTACTACTCTCATTATTATCAATCTAACTCATATTATTAGCCATATTATGGTTATATGACCGATAGAGCGACAATTACTATACTAATTACTCTTATTATTATCAATCTAACTCATATTATTAGCCATATTATGCTTATATGATCGATAGGACGACAATTACTATACTCATTACTCTTATTATTATCACTCTAACTCATATTATTAGCCATATTATGGTTATATGACCGATAGAACGACAATTACTATGCTTATTACTCTTATTATTATCAATCTAACTCATATTATTAGCCATATTATGCTTATATGATCGATAGGACGACAATTACTATACTCATTACTCTTATTATTATCAATCTAACTCATATTATTAGCCATATTATGCTTATATGATCGATAGAACGACAATTACTACACTTATTACACTCACTATTATCAATCTAATTCATGTTATTAACCATATTATGCAGATATGATCGATAGAACGACAAATACTATACTGATTACTCTTATTATTATCAATGTAACTCATATTATTAGCCATATTATGCTTATATGATCGATAGGATGACAATTACTATACTCATTACTCTTATTATTATCAATCTAACTCATATTATTAGCCATATTATGCTTATATGATCGATACAACGACAATTACTATACTCATTACTCTTATTATTATCAATCTAACACATATTATTTGCCATATTATGATTTTATGACCGATAGAACGACAATTACTATGCTTATTACTCTTATTATTATCAATCTATCTCATATTATTAGCCATATTATGCTCATATGATCGATAGGACGACAATTACTATACTCATTACTCTTATTATTATCAATCTAACTCATATTATTAGCCATATTATGATTATATGACCGATAGAACGACAATTACTATGATTATTACTCTTATTATTATCAATCTAACACATATTATTAGCCATATTATGCTTATATGATCGATAGGACGACAATTACTATACTCATTACTCTTACTATTATCAATCTAACTCATATTATTAGCCATATTATGCATATATGGTCGATATAACGACAATTAATATACTTATTACTCTTATTATTATCAATCTAACTCATACTATTAGCCATATTATGCTTATATGATCGATAGAACGACAATTACTATACTTATTACACTCACTGTTATCAATCTAACTCATATTATTAGCCATATTATGGTTATATGACCGATAGAACGACAATTACTATACTTATTACTCTTATTATTATCAAGCTAACTCATATTATTAGCCATATTATGCTTATATGATCGATAGGAAGACAATTACTATGCTCATTACTCTTATTATTATCAGTCTAACTCATATTATTAGCCATATTATGCTTATATGATCGATATAACGACAATTACTATACTTATTACACTCACTGTTCTCAATCTAACTCATATTATTAGCCATATTATGGTTATATGACCGATATAACGACAATTACTATACTTATTACACTCACTGTTCTCAATCTAACTCATATTATTAGCCATATTATGGTTATATGACCGATAGAACGACAATTACTATACTTATTACACTCACTATTATCAATCTAACTCATATTATTAGCCATATTATGGTTATATGACCGATAGAACGACAATTACTATACTTATTACACTCACTGTTATCAATCTAATTCATGTTATTAACCATATTATGCAGATATGATCGATAGAACGACAAATACTATACTGATTACTCTTATTACTATTAATCTAACTCGTATTATTAGCCATATTATGCTTATATGATCGATAGAACGACAATTACTATGCTTATTACTCGCATTATTATCAATCTAACACATATTATTAGCCATATTATGCTTATATGATCGATAGGACGACAATTACTATACTCATTACTCTTATTATTATCAACCTAACTCATATCATTAGCCATATTATGCTTATATGATCGATAGAACGACAATTACTATACTTATTACTCGTATTATTATCAATCTAACACATATTATTAGCCATATTATGCTTATATGATCGATAGGACGACAATTACTATACTCATTACTCTTATTATTATCAATCTAACTCATATTATTAGCCATATTATGCATATATGGTCGATATAACGACAATTAATATACTTATTACTCTTATTATTATCAAGCTAACTCATATTATTAGCCATATTATGCTTATATGATCGATAGGAAGACAATTACTATGCTCATTACTCTTATTATTATCAATCTAACTCATATTATTAGCCATATTATGCTTATATGATCGATATAACGACAATTACTATACTTATTACACTCACTGTTCTCAATCTAACTCATATTATTAGCCATATTATGGTTATATGACCGATATAACGACAATTACTATACTTATTACACTCACTGTTCTCAATCTAACTCATATTATTAGCCATATTATGGTTATATGACCGATAGAACGACAACTACTATACTTATTACTCTTATTATTATCAATCTAACTCATATTATTAGCCATATTATGCTTATATGATCGATAGAACGACAATTACTATACTTATTACTCTTATTATTATCAATCTAACTCATATTATTAGCCATATTATGCTTATATGATCGATAGAACGACAATTACTATACTCATTACTCTTATTATTATCAATCTAACTCATATTATTTGCCATATTATGATTTTATGACCGATAGAACGACAATTACTATGCTTATTACTCTTATTATTATCAATCTATCTCATATTATTAGCCATATTATGCTCATATGATCGATAGGACGACAATTACTATACTCATTACTCTTATTATTATCAATCTAACTCATATTATTAGCCATATTATGATTATATGACCGATAGAACGACAATTACTATGATTATTACTCTTATTATTATCAATCTAACTCATATTATTAGCCATATTATGCTTATATGATCGATAGTACGACAATTACTATACTCATTACTCTTATTATTATCAACCTAACTCATATTATTAGCCATATTATGCTTATATGATCGATAGAACGACAATTACTATACTTATTACTCGTATTATTATCAATCTAACACATATTATTAGCCATATTATGCTTATATGATCGATAGGACGACAATTACTATACTCATTACTCTTATTATTATCAATCTAACTCATATTATTAGCCATATTATGCATATATGGTCGATATAACGACAATTAATATACTTATTACTCTTATTATTATCAATCTAACTCATACTATTAGCCATATTATGCTTATATGATCGATAGAACGACAATTACTATACTTATTACACTCACTGTTATCAATCTAACTCATATTATTAGCCATATTATGGTTATATGACCGATAGAACGACAATTACTATACTTATTACTCTTATTATTATCAAGCTAACTCATATTATTAGCCATATTATGCTTATATGATCGATAGGAAGACAATTACTATGCTCATTACTCTTATTATTATCAATCTAACTCATATTATTAGCCATATTATGCTTATATGATCGATATAACGACAATTACTATACTTATTACACTCACTGTTCTCAATCTAACTCATATTATTAGCCATATTATGGTTATATGATCGATAGGATGACAATTACTATACTCATTACTCTTATTATTATCAATCTAACTCATATTATTAGCCATATTATGCTTATATGATCCATACAACGACAATTACTATACTCATTACTCTTATTATTATCAATCTAACTCATATTATTTGCCATATTATGATTTTATGACCGATAGAACGACAATTACTATGCTTATTACTCTTATTATTATCAATCTATCTCATATTATTAGCCATATTATGCTTATATGATCGATAGAACGACAATTACTATACTTATTACTCGTATTATTATCAATCTAACACATATTATTAGCCATATTATGCTTATATGATCGATAGGACGACAATTACTATACTCATTACTCTTATTATTATCAACCTAACTCATATCATTAGCCATATTATGCTTATATGATCGATAGAACGACAATTACTATACTTATTACTCGTATTATTATCAATCTAACACATATTATTAGCCATATTATGCTTATATGATCGATAGGACGACAATTACTATACTCATTACTCTTATTATTATCAATCTAACTCATATTATTAGCCATATTATGCATATATGGTCGATATAACGACAATTAATATACTTATTACTCTTATTATTATCAATCTAACTCATACTATTAGCCATATTATGCTTATATGATCGATAGAACGACAATTACTATACTTATTACACTCACTGTTATCAATCTAACTCATATTATTAGCCATATTATGGTTATATGACCGATAGAACGACAATTACTATACTTATTACTCTTATTATTATCAAGCTAACTCATATTATTAGCCATATTATGCTTATATGATCGATAGGAAGACAATTACTATGCTCATTACTCTTATTATTATCCATCTAACTCATATTATTAGCCATATTATGCTTATATGATCGATATAACGACAATTACTATACTTATTACACTCACTGTTCTCAATCTAACTCATATTATTAGCCATATTATGGTTATATGACCGATATAACGACAATTACTATACTTATTACACTCACTGTTCTCAATCTAACTCATATTATTAGCCATATTATGGTTATATGACCGATAGAACGACAACTACTATACTTATTACTCTTATTATTATCAATCTAACTCATATTATTAGCCATATTATGGTTATATGACCGATAGAACGACGATTACTATACTTATTACTCTTATTATTATCAAGCTAACTCATATTATTAGCCATATTATGCTTATATGATCGATAGGAAGACAATTACTATGCTCATTACTCTTATTATTATCAATCTAACTCATATTATTTGCCATATTATGATTTTATGACCGATAGAACGACAATTACTATGCTTATTACTCTTATTATTATCAATCTATCTCATATTATTAGCCATATTATGCTCATATGATCGATAGGACGACAATTACTATACTCATTACTCTTATTATTATCAATCTAACTCATATTATTAGCCATATTATGATTATATGACCGATAGAACGACAATTACTATGATTATTACTCTTATTATTATCAATCTAACTCATATTATTAGCCATATTATGCTTATATGATCGATAGTACGACAATTACTATACTCATTACTTTTATTATTATCAACCTAACTCATATTATTAGCCATATTATGCTTATATGATCGATAGAACGACAATTACTATACTTATTACTCGTATTATTATCAATCTAACACATATTATTAGCCATATTATGCTTATATGATCGATAGGACGACAATTACTATACTCATTACTCTTATTATTATCAATCTAACTCATATTATTAGCCATATTATGCATATATGGTCGATATAACGACAATTAATATACTTATTACTCTTATTATTATCAATCTAACTCATACTATTAGCCATATTATGCTTATATGATCGATAGAACGACAATTACTATACTTATTACACTCACTGTTATCAATCTAACTCATATTATTAGCCATATTATGGTTATATGACCGATAGAACGACGATTACTATACTTATTACTCTTATTATTATCAAGCTAACTCATATTATTAGCCATATTATGCTTATATGATCGATAGGAAGACAATTACTATGCTCATTACTCTTATTATTATCAATCTAACTCATATTATTAGCCATATTATGCTTATATGATCGATATAACGACAATTACTATACTTATTACACTCACTGTTCTCAATCTAACTCATATTATTAGCCATATTATGGTTATATGACCGATAGAACGACAACTACTATATTTATTACTCTTATTATTATCAATCTAACTCATATTATTAGCCATATTATGCTTATATGATCGATAGAACGACAATTACTATACTTATTACTCTTATTATTATCAATCTAACTCATATTATTAGCCATATTATGCTTATATGATCGATAGCACGACAATTACTATACCCATTACTCTTATTATTATCAATCCAACTCATATTATTAGCCATATTATGCTTATATGATCGATAGAACGACAATTACTATGCTTATTACACTCAGTATTATCAATCTAACTCATATTATTAACCATATTATGCAGATATGATCGATAGAACGACAATTACTATACTTTTTACTCTTATTCTTATCAATCTAACTCATATTATTAGCCATATTATGCTTATATGATCGATAGGATGACAATTACTATACTCATTACTCTTATTATTATCAATCTAACTCATATTATTAGCCATATTATGCTCATATGATCGATAGGACGACAATTACTATACTCATTACTCTTATTATTATCAATCTAACTCATATTATTAGCCATATTATGATTATATGACCGATAGAACGACAATTACTATGATTATTACTCTTATTATTATCAATCTAACTCATATTATTAGCCATATTATGCTTATATGATCGATAGTACGACAATTACTATACTCATTACTCTTATTATTATCAACCTAACTCATATTATTAGCCATATTATGCTTATATGATCGATAAAACGACAATTACTATACTTATTACTCGTATTATTATCAATCTATCACATATTATTAGCCATATTATGCTTATATGATCGATAGGACGACAATTACTATACTCATTACTCTTATTATTATCAATCTAACTCATATTATTAGCCATATTATGCATATATGGTCGATATAACGACAATTAATATACTTATTACTCTTATTATTATCAATCTAACTCATACTATTAGCCATATGATGCTTATATGATCGATAGAACGACAATTACTATGCTTATTACTCTTATTATTATCAATCTATCTCATATTATTAGCCATATTATGCTTATATGATCGATAGGACGACAAATACTATACTGATTACTCTTATTACTATTAATCTAACTCGTATTATTAGCCATATTATGCTTATATGATCGATAGAACGACAATTACTATGCTTATTACTCTTATTATTATCAATCTAACTCATATTATTTGCCATATTATGATTATATGACCGATAGAACGACAATTACTATGATTATTACTCATATTATTATCAATCTAACTCATATTATTAGCCATATTATGCTTATACGATCGATAGAACGACAATTACTATACTTATTACACTCACTGTTATCAATCTAACTCATATTATTAGCCATATTATGCTTATATGATCGATAGGATGACAATTACTATACTCATTACTCTTATTATTATCAACCTAACTCATATTATTAGCCATATTATGCTTATATGATCGATAGAACGACAATTACTATACTTATTACTCGTATCATTATCAATCTAACACATATTATTAGCCATATTATGCTTATATGATCGATAGGACGACAATTACTATACTCATTACTCTTATTATTATCAATCTAACTCATATTATTAGCCATATTATGCATATATGGTCGATATAACGACAATTAATATACTTATTACTCTTATTATTATCAATCTAACTCATACTATTAGCCATATTATGCTTATATGATCGATAGAACGACAATTACTATACTTATTACACTCACTGTTATCAATCTAACTCATATTATTAGCCATATTATGGTTATATGACCGATAGAACGACAATTACTATACTTATTACTCTTATTATTATCAAGCTAACTCATATTATTAGCCATATTATGCTTATATGATCGATAGGAAGACAATTACTATGCTCATTACTCTTATTATTATCAATCTAACTCATATTATTAGCCATATTATGCTTATATGATCGATATAACGACAATTACTATACTTATTACACTCACTGTTCTCAATCTAACTCATATTATTAGCCATATTATGGTTATATGACCGATAGAACGACAACTACTATACTTATTACTCTTATTATTATCAATCTAACTCATATTATTAGCCATATTATGCTTATATGATCGATAGAACGACAATTACTATACTTATTACTCTTATTATTATCAATCTAACTCATATTATTAGCCATATTATGCTTATATGATCGATAGCACGACAATTACTATACCCATTACTCTTATTATTATCAATCCAACTCATATTATTAGCCATATTATGCTTATATGATCGATAGAACGACAATTACTATGCTTATTACACTCAGTATTATCAATCTAACTCATATTATTAACCATATTATGCAGATATGATCGATAGAACGACAATTACTATACTTTTTACTCTTATTCTTATCAATCTAACTCATATTATTAGCCATATTATGCTTATATGATCGATAGGATGACAATTACTATACTCATTACTCTTATTATTATCAATCTAACTCATATTATTAGCCATATTATGCTCATATGATCGATAGGACGACAATTACTATACTCATTACTCTTATTATTATCAATCTAACTCATATTATTAGCCATATTATGATTATATGACCGATAGAACGACAATTACTATGATTATTACTCTTATTATTATCAATCTAACTCATATTATTTGCCATATTATGATTATATGACCGATAGAACGACAATTACTATGATTATTACTCATATTATTATCAATCTAACTCATATTATTAGCCATATTATGCTTATACGATCGATAGAACGACAATTACTATACTTATTACACTCACTGTTATCAATCTAACTCATATTATTAGCCATATTATGCTTATATGATCGATAGGATGACAATTACTATACTCATTACTCTTATTATTATCAACCTAACTCATATTATTAGCCATATTATGCTTATATGATCGATAGAACGACAATTACTATACTTATTACTCGTATCATTATCAATCTAACACATATTATTAGCCATATTATGCTTATATGATCGATAGGACGACAATTACTATACTCATTACTCTTATTATTATCAATCTAACTCATATTATTAGCCATATTATGCATATATGGTCGATATAACGACAATTAATATACTTATTACTCTTATTATTATCAATCTAACTCATACTATTAGCCATATTATGCTTATATGATCGATAGAACGACAATTACTATACTTATTACACTCACTGTTATCAATCTAACTCATATTATTAGCCATATTATGGTTATATGACCGATAGAACGACAATTACTATACTTATTACTCTTATTATTATCAAGCTAACTCATATTATTAGCCATATTATGCTTATATGATCGATAGGAAGACAATTACTATGCTCATTACTCTTATTATTATCAATCTAACTCATATTATTAGCCATATTATGCTTATATGATCGATATAACGACAATTACTATACTTATTACACTCACTGTTCTCAATCTAACTCATATTATTAGCCATATTATGGTTATATGACCGATAGAACGACAACTACTATACTTATTACTCTTATTATTATCAATCTAACTCATATTATTAGCCATATTATGCTTATATGATCGATAGAACGACAATTACTATACTTATTACTCTTATTATTATCAATCTAACTCATATTATTAGCCATATTATGCTTATATGATCGATAGCACGACAATTACTATACCCATTACTCTTATTATTATCAATCCAACTCATATTATTAGCCATATTATGCTTATATGATCGATAGAACGACAATTACTATGCTTATTACACTCAGTATTATCAATCTAACTCATATTATTAACCATATTATGCAGATATGATCGATAGAACGACAATTACTATACTTTTTACTCTTATTCTTATCAATCTAACTCATATTATTAGCCATATTATGCTTATATGATCGATAGGATGACAATTACTATACTCATTACTCTTATTATTATCAATCTAACTCATATTATTAGCCATATTATGCTCATATGATCGATAGGACGACAATTACTATACTCATTACTCTTATTATTATCAATCTAACTCATATTATTAGCCATATTATGATTATATGACCGATAGAACGACAATTACTATGATTATTACTCTTATTATTATCAATCTAACTCATATTATTAGCCATATTATGCTTATATGATCGATAGTACGACAATTACTATACTCATTACTCTTATTATTATCAACCTAACTCATATTATTAGCCATATTATGCTTATATGATCGATAAAACGACAATTACTATACTTATTACTCGTATTATTATCAATCTATCACATATTATTAGCCATATTATGCTTATATGATCGATAGGACGACAATTACTATACTCATTACTCTTATTATTATCAATCTAACTCATATTATTAGCCATATTATGCATATATGGTCGATATAACGACAATTAATATACTTATTACTCTTATTATTATCAATCTAACTCATACTATTAGCCATATGATGCTTATATGATCGATAGAACGACAATTACTATGCTTATTACTCTTATTATTATCAATCTATCTCATATTATTAGCCATATTATGCTTATATGATCGATAGGACGACAAATACTATACTGATTACTCTTATTACTATTAATCTAACTCGTATTATTAGCCATATTATGCTTATATGATCGATAGAACGACAATTACTATGCTTATTACTCTTATTATTATCAATCTAACTCATATTATTTGCCATATTATGATTATATGACCGATAGAACGACAATTACTATGATTATTACTCATATTATTATCAATCTAACTCATATTATTAGCCATATTATGCTTATACGATCGATAGAACGACAATTACTATACTTATTACACTCACTGTTATCAATCTAACTCATATTATTAGCCATATTATGCTTATATGATCGATAGGATGACAATTACTATACTCATTACTCTTATTATTATCAACCTAACTCATATTATTAGCCATATTATGCTTATATGATCGATAGAACGACAATTACTATACTTATTACTCGTATCATTATCAATCTAACACATATTATTAGCCATATTATGCTTATATGATCGATAGGACGACAATTACTATACTCATTACTCTTATTATTATCAATCTAACTCATATTATTAGCCATATTATGCATATATGGTCGATATAACGACAATTAATATACTTATTACTCTTATTATTATCAATCTAACTCATACTATTAGCCATATTATGCTTATATGATCGATAGAACGACAATTACTATACTTATTACACTCACTGTTATCAATCTAACTCATATTATTAGCCATATTATGGTTATATGACCGATAGAACGACAATTACTATACTTATTACTCTTATTATTATCAAGCTAACTCATATTATTAGCCATATTATGCTTATATGATCGATAGGAAGACAATTACTATGCTCATTACTCTTATTATTATCAATCTAACTCATATTATTAGCCATATTATGCTTATATGATCGATATAACGACAATTACTATACTTATTACACTCACTGTTCTCAATCTAACTCATATTATTAGCCATATTATGGTTATATGACCGATAGAACGACAACTACTATACTTATTACTCTTATTATTATCAATCTAACTCATATTATTAGCCATATTATGCTTATATGATCGATAGAACGACAATTACTATACTTATTACTCTTATTATTATCAATCTAACTCATATTATTAGCCATATTATGCTTATATGATCGATAGCACGACAATTACTATACCCATTACTCTTATTATTATCAATCCAACTCATATTATTAGCCATATTATGCTTATATGATCGATAGAACGACAATTACTATGCTTATTACACTCAGTATTATCAATCTAACTCATATTATTAACCATATTATGCAGATATGATCGATAGAACGACAATTACTATACTTTTTACTCTTATTCTTATCAATCTAACTCATATTATTAGCCATATTATGCTTATATGATCGATAGGATGACAATTACTATACTCATTACTCTTATTATTATCAATCTAACTCATATTATTAGCCATATTATGCTCATATGATCGATAGGACGACAATTACTATACTCATTACTCTTATTATTATCAATCTAACTCATATTATTAGCCATATTATGATTATATGACCGATAGAACGACAATTACTATGATTATTACTCTTATTATTATCAATCTAACTCATATTATTTGCCATATTATGATTATATGACCGATAGAACGACAATTACTATGATTATTACTCATATTATTATCAATCTAACTCATATTATTAGCCATATTATGCTTATACGATCGATAGAACGACAATTACTATACTTATTACACTCACTGTTATCAATCTAACTCATATTATTAGCCATATTATGCTTATATGATCGATAGGATGACAATTACTATACTCATTACTCTTATTATTATCAACCTAACTCATATTATTAGCCATATTATGCTTATATGATCGATAGAACGACAATTACTATACTTATTACTCGTATCATTATCAATCTAACACATATTATTAGCCATATTATGCTTATATGATCGATAGGACGACAATTACTATACTCATTACTCTTATTATTATCAATCTAACTCATATTATTAGCCATATTATGCATATATGGTCGATATAACGACAATTAATATACTTATTACTCTTATTATTATCAATCTAACTCATACTATTAGCCATATTATGCTTATATGATCGATAGAACGACAATTACTATACTTATTACACTCACTGTTATCAATCTAACTCATATTATTAGCCATATTATGGTTATATGACCGATAGAACGACAATTACTATACTTATTACTCTTATTATTATCAAGCTAACTCATATTATTAGCCATATTATGCTTATATGATCGATAGGAAGACAATTACTATGCTCATTACTCTTATTATTATCAATCTAACTCATATTATTAGCCATATTATGCTTATATGATCGATATAACGACAATTACTATACTTATTACACTCACTGTTCTCAATCTAACTCATATTATTAGCCATATTATGGTTATATGACCGATAGAACGACAACTACTATACTTATTACTCTTATTATTATCAATCTAACTCATATTATTAGCCATATTATGCTTATATGATCGATAGAACGACAATTACTATACTTATTACTCTTATTATTATCAATCTAACTCATATTATTAGCCATATTATGCTTATATGATCGATAGCACGACAATTACTATACCCATTACTCTTATTATTATCAATCCAACTCATATTATTAGCCATATTATGCTTATATGATCGATAGAACGACAATTACTATGCTTATTACACTCAGTATTATCAATCTAACTCATATTATTAACCATATTATGCAGATATGATCGATAGAACGACAATTACTATACTTTTTACTCTTATTCTTATCAATCTAACTCATATTATTAGCCATATTATGCTTATATGATCGATAGGATGACAATTACTATACTCATTACTCTTATTATTATCAATCTAACTCATATTATTAGCCATATTATGCTCATATGATCGATAGGACGACAATTACTATACTCATTACTCTTATTATTATCAATCTAACTCATATTATTAGCCATATTATGATTATATGACCGATAGAACGACAATTACTATGATTATTACTCTTATTATTATCAATCTAACTCATATTATTAGCCATATTATGCTTATATGATCGATAGTACGACAATTACTATACTCATTACTCTTATTATTATCAACCTAACTCATATTATTAGCCATATTATGCTTATATGATCGATAAAACGACAATTACTATACTTATTACTCGTATTATTATCAATCTATCACATATTATTAGCCATATTATGCTTATATGATCGATAGGACGACAATTACTATACTCATTACTCTTATTATTATCAATGTAACTCATATTATTAGCCATATTATGCATATATGGTCGATATAACGACAATTAATATACTTATTACTCTTATTATTATCAATCTAACTCATACTATTAGCCATATGATGCTTATATGATCGATAGAACGACAATTACTATGCTTATTACTCTTATTATTATCAATCTATCTCATATTATTAGCCATATTATGCTTATATGATCGATAGGACGACAAATACTATACTGATTACTCTTATTACTATTAATCTAACTCGTATTATTAGCCATATTATGCTTATATGATCGATAGAACGACAATTACTATGCTTATTACTCTTATTATTATCAATCTAACTCATATTATTTGCCATATTATGATTATATGACCGATAGAACGACAATTACTATGATTATTACTCATATTATTATCAATCTAACTCATATTATTAGCCATATTATGCTTATACGATCGATAGAACGACAATTACTATACTTATTACACTCACTGTTATCAATCTAACTCATATTATTAGCCATATTATGCTTATATGATCGATAGGATGACAATTACTATACTCATTACTCTTATTATTATCAATCTAACTCATATTATTAGCCATATTATGCTTATATGATCCATACAACGACAATTACTATACTCATTACTCTTATTATTATCAATCTAACTCATATTATTTGCCATATTATGATTTTATGACCGATAGAACGACAATTACTATGCTTATTACTCTTATTATTATCAATCTATCTCATATTATTAGCCATATTATGCTTATATGATCGATAGAACGACAATTACTATACTTATTACTCGTATTATTATCAATCTAACACATATTATTAGCCATATTATGCTTATATGATCGATAGGACGACAATTACTATACTCATTACTCTTATTATTATCAACCTAACTCATATCATTAGCCATATTATGCTTATATGATCGATAGAACGACAATTACTATACTTATTACTCGTATTATTATCAATCTAACACATATTATTAGCCATATTATGCTTATATGATCGATAGGACGACAATTACTATACTCATTACTCTTATTATTATCAATCTAACTCATATTATTAGCCATATTATGCATATATGGTCGATATAACGACAATTAATATACTTATTACTCTTATTATTATCAAGCTAACTCATATTATTAGCCATATTATGCTTATATGATCGATAGGAAGACAATTACTATGCTCATTACTCTTATTATTATCAATCTAACTCATATTATTAGCCATATTATGCTTATATGATCGATATAACGACAATTACTATACTTATTACACTCACTGTTCTCAATCTAACTCATATTATTAGCCATATTATGGTTATATGACCGATATAACGACAATTACTATACTTATTACACTCACTGTTCTCAATCTAACTCATATTATTAGCCATATTATGGTTATATGACCGATAGAACGACAACTACTATACTTATTACTCTTATTATTATCAATCTAACTCATATTATTAGCCATATTATGCTTATATGATCGATAGAACGACAATTACTATACTTATTACTCTTATTATTATCAATCTAACTCATATTATTAGCCATATTATGCTTATATGATCGATAGAACGACAATTACTATACTCATTACTCTTATTATTATCAATCTAACTCATATTATTTGCCATATTATGATTTTATGACCGATAGAACGACAATTACTATGCTTATTACTCTTATTATTATCAATCTATCTCATATTATTAGCCATATTATGCTCATATGATCGATAGGACGACAATTACTATACTCATTACTCTTATTATTATCAATCTAACTCATATTATTAGCCATATTATGATTATATGACCGATAGAACGACAATTACTATGATTATTACTCTTATTATTATCAATCTAACTCATATTATTAGCCATATTATGCTTATATGATCGATAGTACGACAATTACTATACTCATTACTCTTATTATTATCAACCTAACTCATATTATTAGCCATATTATGCTTATATGATCGATAGAACGACAATTACTATACTTATTACTCGTATTATTATCAATCTAACTCATATTATTAGCCATATTATGCTTATATGATCGATAGAACGACAATTACTATACTTATTACTCTTATTATTATCAATCTAACTCATATTATTAGCCATATTATGCATATATGGTCGATATAACGACAATTAATATACTTATTACTCTTATTATTATCAATCTAACTCATACTATTAGCCATATTATGCTTATATGATCGATAGAACGACAATTACTATACTTATTACACTCACTGTTATCAATCTAACTCATATTATTAGCCATATTATGGTTATATGACCGATAGAACGACAATTACTATACTTATTACTCTTATTCTTATCAATCTAACTCATATTATTAGCCATATTATGCTTATATGATCGATAGGATGACAATTACTATACTCATTACTCTTATTATTATCAATCTAACTCATATTATTAGCCATATTATGCTCATATGATCGATAGGACGACAATTACTATACTCATTACTCTTATTATTATCAATCTAACTCATATTATTAGCCATATTATGATTATATGACCGATAGAACGACAATTACTATGATTATTACTCTTATTATTATCAATCTAACTCATATTATTAGCCATATTATGCTTATATGATCGATAGTACGACAATTACTATACTCATTACTCTTATTATTATCAACCTAACTCATATTATTAGCCATATTATGCTTATATGATCGATAAAACGACAATTACTATACTTATTACTCGTATTATTATCAATCTATCACATATTATTAGCCATATTATGCTTATATGATCGATAGGACGACAATTACTATACTCATTACTCTTATTATTATCAATCTAACTCATATTATTAGCCATATTATGCATATATGGTCGATATAACGACAATTAATATACTTATTACTCTTATTATTATCAATCTAACTCATATTATTAGCCATATTATGCTTATACGATCGATAGAACGACAATTACTATACTTATTACACTCACTGTTATCAATCTAACTCATATTATTAGCCATATTATGCTTATATGATCGATAGGATGACAATTACTATACTCATTACTCTTATTATTATCAACCTAACTCATATTATTAGCCATATTATGCTTATATGATCGATAGAACGACAATTACTATACTTATTACTCGTATCATTATCAATCTAACACATATTATTAGCCATATTATGCTTATATGATCGATAGGACGACAATTACTATACTCATTACTCTTATTATTATCAATCTAACTCATATTATTAGCCATATTATGCATATATGGTCGATATAACGACAATTAATATACTTATTACTCTTATTATTATCAATCTAACTCATACTATTAGCCATATTATGCTTATATGATCGATAGAACGACAATTACTATACTTATTACACTCACTGTTATCAATCTAACTCATATTATTAGCCATATTATGGTTATATGACCGATAGAACGACAATTACTATACTTATTACTCTTATTATTATCAAGCTAACTCATATTATTAGCCATATTATGCTTATATGATCGATAGGAAGACAATTACTATGCTCATTACTCTTATTATTATCAATCTAACTCATATTATTAGCCATATTATGCTTATATGATCGATATAACGACAATTACTATACTTATTACACTCACTGTTCTCAATCTAACTCATATTATTAGCCATATTATGGTTATATGACCGATAGAACGACAACTACTATACTTATTACTCTTATTATTATCAATCTAACTCATATTATTAGCCATATTATGCTTATATGATCGATAGAACGACAATTACAATACTTATTACTCTTATTATTATCAATCTAACTCATATTATTAGCCATATTATGCTTATATGATCGATAGCACGACAATTACTATACCCATTACTCTTATTATTATCAATCCAACTCATATTATTAGCCATATTATGCTTATATGATCGATAGAACGACAATTACTATGCTTATTACACTCAGTATTATCAATCTAACTCATATTATTAACCATATTATGCAGATATGATCGATAGAACGACAATTACTATACTTTTTACTCTTATTCTTATCAATCTAACTCATATTATTAGCCATATTATGCTTATATGATCGATAGGATGACAATTACTATACTCATTACTCTTATTATTATCAATCTAACTCATATTATTAGCCATATTATGCTCATATGATCGATAGGACGACAATTACTATACTCATTACTCTTATTATTATCAATCTAACTCATATTATTAGCCATATTATGATTATATGACCGATAGAACGACAATTACTATGATTATTACTCTTATTATTATCAATCTAACTCATATTATTTGCCATATTATGATTATATGACCGATAGAACGACAATTACTATGATTATTACTCATATTATTATCAATCTAACTCATATTATTAGCCATATTATGCTTATACGATCGATAGAACGACAATTACTATACTTATTACACTCACTGTTATCAATCTAACTCATATTATTAGCCATATTATGCTTATATGATCGATAGGATGACAATTACTATACTCATTACTCTTATTATTATCAACCTAACTCATATTATTAACCATATTATGCTTATATGATCGATAGAACGACAATTACTATACTTATTACTCGTATCATTATCAATCTAACACATATTATTAGCCATATTATGCTTATATGATCGATAGGACGACAATTACTATACTCATTACTCTTATTATTATCAATCTAACTCATATTATTAGCCATATTATGCATATATGGTCGATATAACGACAATTAATATACTTATTACTCTTATTATTATCAATCTAACTCATACTATTAGCCATATTATGCTTATATGATCGATAGAACGACAATTACTATACTTATTACACTCACTGTTATCAATCTAACTCATATTATTAGCCATATTATGGTTATATGACCGATAGAACGACAATTACTATACTTATTACTCTTATTATTATCAAGCTAACTCATATTATTAGCCATATTATGCTTATATGATCGATAGGAAGACAATTACTATGCTCATTACTCTTATTATTATCAATCTAACTCATATTATTAGCCATATTATGCTTATATGATCGATATAACGACAATTACTATACTTATTACACTCACTGTTCTCAATCTAACTCATATTATTAGCCATATTATGGTTATATGACCGATAGAACGACAACTACTATACTTATTACTCTTATTATTATCAATCTAACTCATATTATTAGCCATATTATGCTTATATGATCGATAGAACGACAATTACTATACTTATTACTCTTATTATTATCAATCTAACTCATATTATTAGCCATATTATGCTTATATGATCGATAGCACGACAATTACTATACCCATTACTCTTATTATTATCAATCCAACTCATATTATTAGCCATATTATGCTTATATGATCGATAGAACGACAATTACTATGCTTATTACACTCAGTATTATCAATCTAACTCATATTATTAACCATATTATGCAGATATGATCGATAGAACGACAATTACTATACTTTTTACTCTTATTCTTATCAATCTAACTCATATTATTAGCCATATTATGCTTATATGATCGATAGGATGACAATTACTATACTCATTACTCTTATTATTATCAATCTAACTCATATTATTAGCCATATTATGCTCATATGATCGATAGGACGACAATTACTATACTCATTACTCTTATTATTATCAATCTAACTCATATTATTAGCCATATTATGATTATATGACCGATAGAACGACAATTACTATGATTATTACTCTTATTATTATCAATCTAACTCATATTATTAGCCATATTATGCTTATATGATCGATAGTACGACAATTACTATACTCATTACTCTTATTATTATCAACCTAACTCATATTATTAGCCATATTATGCTTATATGATCGATAAAACGACAATTACTATACTTATTACTCGTATTATTATCAATCTATCACATATTATTAGCCATATTATGCTTATATGATCGATAGGACGACAATTACTATACTCATTACTCTTATTATTATCAATCTAACTCATATTATTAGCCATATTATGCATATATGGTCGATATAACGACAATTAATATACTTATTACTCTTATTATTATCAATCTAACTCATACTATTAGCCATATGATGCTTATATGATCGATAGAACGACAATTACTATGCTTATTACTCTTATTATTATCAATCTATCTCATATTATTAGCCATATTATGCTTATATGATCGATAGGACGACAAATACTATACTGATTACTCTTATTACTATTAATCTAACTCGTATTATTAGCCATATTATGCTTATATGATCGATAGAACGACAATTACTATGCTTATTACTCTTATTATTATCAATCTAACTCATATTATTTGCCATATTATGATTATATGACCGATAGAACGACAATTACTATGATTATTACTCATATTATTATCAATCTAACTCATATTATTAGCCATATTATGCTTATACGATCGATAGAACGACAATTACTATACTTATTACACTCACTGTTATCAATCTAACTCATATTATTAGCCATATTATGCTTATATGATCGATAGGATGACAATTACTATACTCATTACTCTTATTATTATCAATCTAACTCATATTATTAGCCATATTATGCTTATATGATCCATACAACGACAATTACTATACTCATTACTCTTATTATTATCAATCTAACTCATATTATTTGCCATATTATGATTTTATGACCGATAGAACGACAATTACTATGCTTATTACTCTTATTATTATCAATCTATCTCATATTATTAGCCATATTATGCTTATATGATCGATAGAACGACAATTACTATACTTATTACTCGTATTATTATCAATCTAACACATATTATTAGCCATATTATGCTTATATGATCGATAGGACGACAATTACTATACTCATTACTCTTATTATTATCAACCTAACTCATATCATTAGCCATATTATGCTTATATGATCGATAGAACGACAATTACTATACTTATTACTCGTATTATTATCAATCTAACACATATTATTAGCCATATTATGCTTATATGATCGATAGGACGACAATTACTATACTCATTACTCTTATTATTATCAATCTAACTCATATTATTAGCCATATTATGCATATATGGTCGATATAACGACAATTAATATACTTATTACTCTTATTATTATCAAGCTAACTCATATTATTAGCCATATTATGCTTATATGATCGATAGGAAGACAATTACTATGCTCATTACTCTTATTATTATCAATCTAACTCATATTATTAGCCATATTATGCTTATATGATCGATATAACGACAATTACTATACTTATTACACTCACTGTTCTCAATCTAACTCATATTATTAGCCATATTATGGTTATATGACCGATATAACGACAATTACTATACTTATTACACTCACTGTTCTCAATCTAACTCATATTATTAGCCATATTATGGTTATATGACCGATAGAACGACAACTACTATACTTATTACTCTTATTATTATCAATCTAACTCATATTATTAGCCATATTATGCTTATATGATCGATAGAACGACAATTACTATACTTATTACTCTTATTATTATCAATCTAACTCATATTATTAGCCATATTATGCTTATATGATCGATAGAACGACAATTACTATACTCATTACTCTTATTATTATCAATCTAACTCATATTATTTGCCATATTATGATTTTATGACCGATAGAACGACAATTACTATGCTTATTACTCTTATTATTATCAATCTATCTCATATTATTAGCCATATTATGCTCATATGATCGATAGGACGACAATTACTATACTCATTACTCTTATTATTATCAATCTAACTCATATTATTAGCCATATTATGATTATATGACCGATAGAACGACAATTACTATGATTATTACTCTTATTATTATCAATCTAACTCATATTATTAGCCATATTATGCTTATATGATCGATAGTACGACAATTACTATACTCATTACTCTTATTATTATCAACCTAACTCATATTATTAGCCATATTATGCTTATATGATCGATATAACGACAATTACTATACTTATTACTCGTATTATTATCAATCTTACACATATTATTAGCCATATTATGCTTATATGATCGATAGGACGACAATTACTATACTCATTACTCTTATTATTATCAATCTAACTCATATTATTAGCCATATTATGCATATATGGTCGATATAACGACAATTAATATACTTATTACTCTTATTATTATCAATCTAACTCATACTATTAGCCATATTATGCTTATATGATCGATAGAACGACAATTACTATACTTATTACACTCACTGTTATCAATCTAACTCATATTATTAGCCATATTATGGTTATATGACCGATAGAACGACAATTACTATACTTATTACTCTTATTATTATCAAGCTAACTCATATTATTAGCCATATTATGCTTATATGATCGATAGGAAGACAATTACTATGCTCATTACTCTTATTATTATCAATCTAACTCATATTATTAGCCATATTATGTTTATATGATCGATATAACGACAATTACTATACTTATTACACTCACTGTTCTCAATCTAACTCATATTATTAGCCATATTATGGTTATATGATCGATAGGATGACAATTACTATACTCATTACTCTTATTATTATCAATCTAACTCATATTATTAGCCATATTATGCTTATATGATCCATACAACGACAATTACTATACTCATTACTCTTATTATTATCAATCTAACTCATATTATTTGCCATATTATGATTTTATGACCGATAGAACGACAATTACTATGCTTATTACTCTTATTATTATCAATCTATCTCATATTATTAGCCATATTATGCTTATATGATCGATAGAACGACAATTACTATACTTATTACTCGTATTTTTATCAATCTAACACATATTATTAGCCATATTATGCTTATATGATCGATAGGACGACAATTACTATACTCATTACTCTTATTATTATCAACCTAACTCATATCATTAGCCATATTATGCTTATATGATCGATAGAACGACAATTACTATACTTATTACTCGTATTATTATCAATCTAACACATATTATTAGCCATATTATGCTTATATGATCGATAGGACGACAATTACTATACTCATTACTCTTATTATTATCAATCTAACTCATATTATTAGCCATATTATGCATATATGGTCGATATAACGACAATTAATATACTTATTACTCTTATTATTATCAATCTAACTCATACTATTAGCCATATTATGCTTATATGATCGATAGAACGACAATTACTATACTTATTACACTCACTGTTATCAATCTAACTCATATTATTAGCCATATTATGGTTATATGACCGATAGAACGACAATTACTATACTTATTACTCTTATTATTATCAAGCTAACTCATATTATTAGCCATATTATGCTTATATGATCGATAGGAAGACAATTACTATGCTCATTACTCTTATTATTATCAATCTAACTCATATTATTAGCCATATTATGCTTATATGATCGATATAACGACAATTACTATACTTATTACACTCACTGTTCTCAATCTAACTCATATTATTAGCCATATTATGGTTATATGACCGATATAACGACAATTACTATACTTATTACACTCACTGTTCTCAATCTAACTCATATTATTAGCCATATTATGGTTATATGACCGATAGAACGACAACTACTATACTTATTACTCTTATTATTATCAATCTAACTCATATTATTAGCCATATTATGCTTATATGATCGATAGAACGACAATTACTATACTTATTACTCTTATTATTATCAATCTAACTCATATTATTAGCCATATTATGCTTATATGATCGATAGAACGACAATTACTATACTCATTACTCTTATTATTATCAATCTAACTCATATTATTTGCCATATTATGATTTTATGACCGATAGAACGACAATTACTATGCTTATTACTCTTATTATTATCAATCTATCTCATATTATTAGCCATATTATGCTCATATGATCGATAGGACGACAATTACTATACTCATTACTCTTATTATTATCAATCTAGCTCATATTATTAGCCATATTATGATTATATGACCGATAGAACGACAATTACTATGATTATTACTCGTATTATTATCAATCTAACACATATTATTAGCCATATTATGCTTATATGATCGATAGGACGACAATTACTATACTCATTACTCTTATTATTATCAATCTAACTCATATTATTAGCCATATTATGCATATATGGTCGATATAACGACAATTAATATACTTATTACTCTTATTATTATCAATCTAACTCATACTATTAGCCATATTATGCTTATATGATCGATAGAACGACAATTACTATACTTATTACACTCACTGTTATCAATCTAACTCATATTATTAGCCATATTATGGTTATATGACCGATAGAACGACAATTACTATACTTATTACTCTTATTATTATCAAGCTAACTCATATTATTAGCCATATTATGCTTATATGATCGATAGGAAGACAATTACTATGCTCATTACTCTTATTATTATCAATCTAACTCATATTATTAGCCATATTATGCATATATGGTCGATATAACGACAATTAATATACTTATTACTCTTATTATTATCAATCTAACTCATACTATTAGCCATATGATGCTTATATGATCGATAGAACGACAATTACTATGCTTATTACTCTTATTATTATCAATCTATCTCATATTATTAGCCATATTATGCTTATATGATCGATAGGACGACAATTACTATACTCATTACTCTTATTATTATCAATCTAACTCATATTATTAGCCATATTATGCTTATATGATCGATACAACGACAATTACTATACTCATTACTCTTATTATTATCAATCTAACTCATATTATTAGCTATGTTATGCTTATATGTCGATAGAACGACAATTACTATACTTACTACACTCACTGTTATCAATCCAACTCATCTTATTAACGATATTATGCAGATATGATCGATAGAACGACAAATACTATACTGGTTACTCTTATTACTATTAATCTAACTCGTATTATTAGCCATATTATGCTCATATGATCGATAATACGACAATTACTATACTTATTACACTTATTATTATCAATCTATCTCATATTATTAGCCATATTATGCTTATATGATCGATAGGACGACAATTACTATACTCATTACTCTTATTATTATCAATCCAACTCATATTATTAGCCATATTATGCTTATATGATCGATAGAACGGCAATTACTATGCTTATTACACTCACTATTATCAATCTAACTCATATTATTAACCATATTATGCATGATATGATCGATAGAACGACAATTACTTTACTTTTTACTCTTATTCTTATCAATCTAACTCATATTATTAGCCATATTATGCTTGTATGATCGATAGGATGACAATTACTATACTCATTACTCCTATTATTATCAATCTAACTCATATCATTAGCCATATTATGCTTATATGATCGATATAACGACAATTACTATACTTATTACACTCACTGTTATCAATCTAACTCATATTATTAGCCATATTATGCTCATATGATCGATAGAACGACAATTACTATACTTACTACACTCACTGTTATCAATCCAACTCCTCTTATTAACGATATTATGCAGATATGATCGATAGAACGACAATTACTATACTTACTACTCTTATTATTATCAATCTAAATCATATTATTAGCCATATTATGCTTATATGATCGATAGGACGACAATTACTATACTCATTACTCTTATTATTATCAATCTAACTCATATTATTAGCCACATTATGCTTATATGATCGATAGGACGACAATTCCTATACTCATTACTCCTATTATTATCAATCTAACTCATATTATTAGCCATATTATGCTTATATGATCGATATAACGACAATTACTATACTTATTACACTCACTGTTATCAATCTAACTCATATTATTAGACATATTATGGTTATATGACCGATAGAACGACAATTACTATACTTATTACCCTTATTATTATCAATCCAACTCATATTATTAGCCATATTATGCTTATATGATCGATAGGACTACAATTACTATACTCATTACTCTTATTATTATTAATCTAACTCATATTATTAGCCATATTATGCTTATATGATCGATATAACGACAATTAATATACTTATTACTCTTATTATTATCAATCTAACTCATATTATTAGCCATATTATGCTTTTATGATCAATAGGACGACAATTACTATACTCATTACTCTTACTGTTATCAATATAACTCATATTACTAGCCATATTATGCTCATATGATCGATAGAACGACAATTACTATACTTACTACACTCACTGTTATCAATCCAACTCATCTTATTAACGATATTATGCAGATATGATCGATAGAACAACAAATACTATACTGGTTACTCTTATTACTATTAATCTAACTCGTATTATTAGCCATATTATGCTCATATGATCGATAATACGACAATTACTATACTTATTACACTTATTATTATCAATCTATCTCATATTATTAGCCATATTATGCTTATATGATCGATAGGACGACAATTACTATACTCATTACTCTTATTATTATCAATCCAACTCATATTATTAGCCATATTATGCTTATATGATCGATAGAACGGCAATTACTATGCTTGTTACACTCACTATTATCAATCTAACTCATATTATTAACCATATTATGCAGATATGATCGATAGAACGACAATTACTTTACTTTTTACTCTTATTCTTATCAATCTAACTCATATTATTAGCCATATTA
The DNA here is from genome assembly GCF_050947335.1 of Megachile rotundata. Lineage (NCBI taxonomy): Eukaryota > Metazoa > Arthropoda > Insecta > Hymenoptera > Megachilidae > Megachile > Megachile rotundata. The sequence goes on along the minus strand of NW_027473483.1, from coordinate 44,317 downwards.
TGCTTGTATGATCGATAGGATGACAATTACTATACTCATTACTCCTATTATTATCAATCTAACTCATATCATTAGCCATATTATGCTTATATGATCGATGTAACGACAATTACTATACTTATTACACTCACTGTTATCAATCTAACTCATATTATTAGCCATATTATGCTCATATGATCGATAGAACGACAATTACTATACTTACTACACTCACTGTTATCAAGCCAACTCCTCTTATTGACGATATTATGCAGATATGATCGGTAGAACGACAATTACTATACTTATTACTCTTATTATTATCAATCTAGCTCAAATTATTAGCCATATTATGCTTATATGATCGATAGAATGACAATTACTACACTTATTACTCTTATTATTATCAATCTAACTCATATTATTAGCCATATTATGCTTGTATGATCGATAGGATGACAATTACTATACTCATTACTCCTATTATTATCAATCTAACTCATATTATTAGCCATATTATGCTTATATGATCGATATAACGACAATTGCTATACTCATTACACTCACTGTTATCAATCTAACTCATATTATTAGCCATATTATGGTTATATGACCGATAGAACGACAATTACTATACTTATTAGTTTTATTAATATCAATCTAACTCATATTATTAGCCGTATTATGCTTATATGATCGATAGGACGACAATTACTATACTTACTACTCTTATTATTATCAATCTAAATCATATTATTAGCCATATTATGCTTATATGATCGATAGGACGACAATTACTATACTCATTACTCTTATTATTATCAATCTAACTCATATTATTAGCCACATTATGCTTATATGATCGATAGGACGACAATTACTATACTCATTACTCCTATTATTATCAATCTAACTCATATTATTAGCCATATTATGCTTATATGATCGATATAACGACAATTACTATACTTATTACACTCACTGTTATCAATCTACCTCATATTATTAGCCATATTATGGTTATATGACCGATAGAACGACAATTACTATACTTATTACTCTTATTATTATCAATCCAACTCATATTATTAGCCATATTATGCTTATATGATCGATAGGACTACAATTACTATACTCATTACTCTTATTATTATTAATCTAACTCATATTATTAGCCATATTATGCTTATATGATCGATATAACGACAATTAATATACTTATTACTCTTATTATTATCAATCTAACTCATATTATTAGCCATATTATGCTTATATGATCAATAGGACGACAATTACTATACTCATTACTCTTACTGTTATCAATATAACTCATATTACTAGCCATATTATGCTCATATGATCGATAGAACGACAATTACTATACTTACTACACTCACTGTTATCAATCCAACTCATCTTATTAACGATATTATGCAGATATGATCGATAGAACGACAATTACTATACTTATTACTCTTATTATTATCAATCTAGCTCAAATTATTAGCCATATTATGCTTATATGATCGATAGAATGACAATTACTACACTTATTACTCTTATTATTATCAATCTAACTCATATTATTAGCCATATTATGCTTATATGATCGATATAACGACAATTACTATACTTATTACACTCACTGTTATCAATCTAACTCATATTATTAGCCATATTATGGTTATATGACCGATAGAACGACAATTACTATACTTATTACTCTTATTATTATCAAGCTAACTCATATTATTAGCCATATTATGCTTATATGATCGATATAACGACAATTACTATACTTATTACACTCACTGTTATCAATCTAACTCATATTATTAGCCATATTATGGTTATATGACCGATAGAACGACAATTACTATACTTATTACTCTTATTATTATCAAGCTAACTCATATTATTAGCCATATTATGCTTATATGATCGATAGGAAGACAATTACTATGCTCATTACTCTTATTATTATCAATCTAACTCATATTATTAGCCATATTATGCTTATATGATCGATATAACGACAATTACTATACTTATTACACTCACTGTTCTCAATCTAACTCATATTATTAGCCATATTATGGTTATATGACCGATAGAACGACAACTACTATACTTATTACTCTTATTATTATCAATCTAACTCATATTATTAGCCATATTATGCTTATATGATCGATAGAACGACAATTACTATACTTATTACTCTTATTATTATCAATCTAACTCATATTATTAGCCATATTATGCTTATATGATCGATAGCACGACAATTACTATACCCATTACTCTTATTATTATCAATCCAACTCATATTATTAGCCATATTATGCTTATATGATCGATAGAACGACAATTACTATGCTTATTACACTCAGTATTATCAATCTAACTCATATTATTAACCATATTATGCAGATATGATCGATAGAACGACAATTACTATACTTTTTACTCTTATTCTTATCAATCTAACTCATATTATTAGCCATATTATGCTTATATGATCGATAGGATGACAATTACTATACTCATTACTCTTATTATTATCAATCTAACTCATATTATTAGCCATATTATGCTCATATGATCGATAGGACGACAATTACTATACTCATTACTCTTATTATTATCAATCTAACTCATATTATTAGCCATATTATGATTATATGACCGATAGAACGACAATTACTATGATTATTACTCTTATTATTATCAATCTAACTCATATTATTAGCCATATTATGCTTATATGATCGATAGTACGACAATTACTATACTCATTACTCTTATTATTATCAACCTAACTCATATTATTAGCCATATTATGCTTATATGATCGATAAAACGACAATTACTATACTTATTACTCGTATTATTATCAATCTATCACATATTATTAGCCATATTATGCTTATATGATCGATAGGACGACAATTACTATACTCATTACTCTTATTATTATCAATCTAACTCATATTATTAGCCATATTATGCATATATGGTCGATATAACGACAATTAATATACTTATTACTCTTATTATTATCAATCTAACTCATACTATTAGCCATATGATGCTTATATGATCGATAGAACGACAATTACTATGCTTATTACTCTTATTATTATCAATCTATCTCATATTATTAGCCATATTATGCTTATATGATCGATAGGACGACAAATACTATACTGATTACTCTTATTACTATTAATCTAACTCGTATTATTAGCCATATTATGCTTATATGATCGATAGAACGACAATTACTATGCTTATTACTCTTATTATTATCAATCTAACTCATATTATTTGCCATATTATGATTATATGACCGATAGAACGACAATTACTATGATTATTACTCATATTATTATCAATCTAACTCATATTATTAGCCATATTATGCTTATACGATCGATAGAACGACAATTACTATACTTATTACACTCACTGTTATCAATCTAACTCATATTATTAGCCATATTATGCTTATATGATCGATAGGATGACAATTACTATACTCATTACTCTTATTATTATCAATCTAACTCATATTATTAGCCATATTATGCTTATATGATCCATACAACGACAATTACTATACTCATTACTCTTATTATTATCAATCTAACTCATATTATTTGCCATATTATGATTTTATGACCGATAGAACGACAATTACTATGCTTATTACTCTTATTATTATCAATCTATCTCATATTATTAGCCATATTATGCTTATATGATCGATAGAACGACAATTACTATACTTATTACTCGTATTATTATCAATCTAACACATATTATTAGCCATATTATGCTTATATGATCGATAGGACGACAATTACTATACTCATTACTCTTATTATTATCAACCTAACTCATATCATTAGCCATATTATGCTTATATGATCGATAGAACGACAATTACTATACTTATTACTCGTATTATTATCAATCTAACACATATTATTAGCCATATTATGCTTATATGATCGATAGGACGACAATTACTATACTCATTACTCTTATTATTATCAATCTAACTCATATTATTAGCCATATTATGCATATATGGTCGATATAACGACAATTAATATACTTATTACTCTTATTATTATCAAGCTAACTCATATTATTAGCCATATTATGCTTATATGATCGATAGGAAGACAATTACTATGCTCATTACTCTTATTATTATCAATCTAACTCATATTATTAGCCATATTATGCTTATATGATCGATATAACGACAATTACTATACTTATTACACTCACTGTTCTCAATCTAACTCATATTATTAGCCATATTATGGTTATATGACCGATATAACGACAATTACTATACTTATTACACTCACTGTTCTCAATCTAACTCATATTATTAGCCATATTATGGTTATATGACCGATAGAACGACAACTACTATACTTATTACTCTTATTATTATCAATCTAACTCATATTATTAGCCATATTATGCTTATATGATCGATAGAACGACAATTACTATACTTATTACTCTTATTATTATCAATCTAACTCATATTATTAGCCATATTATGCTTATATGATCGATAGAACGACAATTACTATACTCATTACTCTTATTATTATCAATCTAACTCATATTATTTGCCATATTATGATTTTATGACCGATAGAACGACAATTACTATGCTTATTACTCTTATTATTATCAATCTATCTCATATTATTAGCCATATTATGCTCATATGATCGATAGGACGACAATTACTATACTCATTACTCTTATTATTATCAATCTAACTCATATTATTAGCCATATTATGATTATATGACCGATAGAACGACAATTACTATGATTATTACTCTTATTATTATCAATCTAACTCATATTATTAGCCATATTATGCTTATATGATCGATAGTACGACAATTACTATACTCATTACTCTTATTATTATCAACCTAACTCATATTATTAGCCATATTATGCTTATATGATCGATATAACGACAATTACTATACTTATTACTCGTATTATTATCAATCTTACACATATTATTAGCCATATTATGCTTATATGATCGATAGGACGACAATTACTATACTCATTACTCTTATTATTATCAATCTAACTCATATTATTAGCCATATTATGCATATATGGTCGATATAACGACAATTAATATACTTATTACTCTTATTATTATCAATCTAACTCATACTATTAGCCATATTATGCTTATATGATCGATAGAACGACAATTACTATACTTATTACACTCACTGTTATCAATCTAACTCATATTATTAGCCATATTATGGTTATATGACCGATAGAACGACAATTACTATACTTATTACTCTTATTATTATCAAGCTAACTCATATTATTAGCCATATTATGCTTATATGATCGATAGGAAGACAATTACTATGCTCATTACTCTTATTATTATCAATCTAACTCATATTATTAGCCATATTATGCTTATATGATCGATATAACGACAATTACTATACTTATTACACTCACTGTTCTCAATCTAACTCATATTATTAGCCATATTATGGTTATATGATCGATAGGATGACAATTACTATACTCATTACTCTTATTATTATCAATCTAACTCATATTATTAGCCATATTATGCTTATATGATCCATACAACGACAATTACTATACTCATTACTCTTATTATTATCAATCTAACTCATATTATTTGCCATATTATGATTTTATGACCGATAGAACGACAATTACTATGCTTATTACTCTTATTATTATCAATCTATCTCATATTATTAGCCATATTATGCTTATATGATCGATAGAACGACAATTACTATACTTATTACTCGTATTTTTATCAATCTAACACATATTATTAGCCATATTATGCTTATATGATCGATAGGACGACAATTACTATACTCATTACTCTTATTATTATCAACCTAACTCATATCATTAGCCATATTATGCTTATATGATCGATAGAACGACAATTACTATACTTATTACTCGTATTATTATCAATCTAACACATATTATTAGCCATATTATGCTTATATGATCGATAGGACGACAATTACTATACTCATTACTCTTATTATTATCAATCTAACTCATATTATTAGCCATATTATGCATATATGGTCGATATAACGACAATTAATATACTTATTACTCTTATTATTATCAATCTAACTCATACTATTAGCCATATTATGCTTATATGATCGATAGAACGACAATTACTATACTTATTACACTCACTGTTATCAATCTAACTCATATTATTAGCCATATTATGGTTATATGACCGATAGAACGACAATTACTATACTTATTACTCTTATTATTATCAAGCTAACTCATATTATTAGCCATATTATGCTTATATGATCGATAGGAAGACAATTACTATGCTCATTACTCTTATTATTATCAATCTAACTCATATTATTAGCCATATTATGCTTATATGATCGATATAACGACAATTACTATACTTATTACACTCACTGTTCTCAATCTAACTCATATTATTAGCCATATTATGGTTATATGACCGATATAACGACAATTACTATACTTATTACACTCACTGTTCTCAATCTAACTCATATTATTAGCCATATTATGGTTATATGACCGATAGAACGACAACTACTATACTTATTACTCTTATTATTATCAATCTAACTCATATTATTAGCCATATTATGCTTATATGATCGATAGAACGACAATTACTATACTTATTACTCTTATTATTATCAATCTAACTCATATTATTAGCCATATTATGCTTATATGATCGATAGAACGACAATTACTATACTCATTACTCTTATTATTATCAATCTAACTCATATTATTTGCCATATTATGATTTTATGACCGATAGAACGACAATTACTATGCTTATTACTCTTATTATTATCAATCTATCTCATATTATTAGCCATATTATGCTCATATGATCGATAGGACGACAATTACTATACTCATTACTCTTATTATTATCAATCTAGCTCATATTATTAGCCATATTATGATTATATGACCGATAGAACGACAATTACTATGATTATTACTCGTATTATTATCAATCTAACACATATTATTAGCCATATTATGCTTATATGATCGATAGGACGACAATTACTATACTCATTACTCTTATTATTATCAATCTAACTCATATTATTAGCCATATTATGCATATATGGTCGATATAACGACAATTAATATACTTATTACTCTTATTATTATCAATCTAACTCATACTATTAGCCATATTATGCTTATATGATCGATAGAACGACAATTACTATACTTATTACACTCACTGTTATCAATCTAACTCATATTATTAGCCATATTATGGTTATATGACCGATTAGAACGACAATTACTATACTTATTACTCTTATTATTATCAAGCTAACTCATATTATTAGCCATATTATGCTTATATGATCGATAGGAAGACAATTACTATGCTCATTACTCTTATTATTATCAATCTAACTCATATTATTAGCCATATTATGCATATATGGTCGATATAACGACAATTAATATACTTATTACTCTTATTATTATCAATCTAACTCATACTATTAGCCATATGATGCTTATATGATCGATAGAACGACAATTACTATGCTTATTACTCTTATTATTATCAATCTATCTCATATTATTAGCCATATTATGCTTATATGATCGATAGGACGACAATTACTATACTCATTACTCTTATTATTATCAATCTAACTCATATTATTAGCCATATTATGCTTATATGATCGATACAACGACAATTACTATACTCATTACTCTTATTATTATCAATCTAACTCATATTATTAGCTATGTTATGCTTATATGTCGATAGAACGACAATTACTATACTTACTACACTCACTGTTATCAATCCAACTCATCTTATTAACGATATTATGCAGATATGATCGATAGAACGACAAATACTATACTGGTTACTCTTATTACTATTAATCTAACTCGTATTATTAGCCATATTATGCTCATATGATCGATAATACGACAATTACTATACTTATTACACTTATTATTATCAATCTATCTCATATTATTAGCCATATTATGCTTATATGATCGATAGGACGACAATTACTATACTCATTACTCTTATTATTATCAATCCAACTCATATTATTAGCCATATTATGCTTATATGATCGATAGAACGGCAATTACTATGCTTATTACACTCACTATTATCAATCTAACTCATATTATTAACCATATTATGCATGATATGATCGATAGAACGACAATTACTTTACTTTTTACTCTTATTCTTATCAATCTAACTCATATTATTAGCCATATTATGCTTGTATGATCGATAGGATGACAATTACTATACTCATTACTCCTATTATTATCAATCTAACTCATATCATTAGCCATATTATGCTTATATGATCGATATAACGACAATTACTATACTTATTACACTCACTGTTATCAATCTAACTCATATTATTAGCCATATTATGCTCATATGATCGATAGAACGACAATTACTATACTTACTACACTCACTGTTATCAATCCAACTCCTCTTATTAACGATATTATGCAGATATGATCGATAGAACGACAATTACTATACTTACTACTCTTATTATTATCAATCTAAATCATATTATTAGCCATATTATGCTTATATGATCGATAGGACGACAATTACTATACTCATTACTCTTATTATTATCAATCTAACTCATATTATTAGCCACATTATGCTTATATGATCGATAGGACGACAATTCCTATACTCATTACTCCTATTATTATCAATCTAACTCATATTATTAGCCATATTATGCTTATATGATCGATATAACGACAATTACTATACTTATTACACTCACTGTTATCAATCTAACTCATATTATTAGACATATTATGGTTATATGACCGATAGAACGACAATTACTATACTTATTACCCTTATTATTATCAATCCAACTCATATTATTAGCCATATTATGCTTATATGATCGATAGGACTACAATTACTATACTCATTACTCTTATTATTATTAATCTAACTCATATTATTAGCCATATTATGCTTATATGATCGATATAACGACAATTAATATACTTATTACTCTTATTATTATCAATCTAACTCATATTATTAGCCATATTATGCTTTTATGATCAATAGGACGACAATTACTATACTCATTACTCTTACTGTTATCAATATAACTCATATTACTAGCCATATTATGCTCATATGATCGATAGAACGACAATTACTATACTTACTACACTCACTGTTATCAATCCAACTCATCTTATTAACGATATTATGCAGATATGATCGATAGAACAACAAATACTATACTGGTTACTCTTATTACTATTAATCTAACTCGTATTATTAGCCATATTATGCTCATATGATCGATAATACGACAATTACTATACTTATTACACTTATTATTATCAATCTATCTCATATTATTAGCCATATTATGCTTATATGATCGATAGGACGACAATTACTATACTCATTACTCTTATTATTATCAATCCAACTCATATTATTAGCCATATTATGCTTATATGATCGATAGAACGGCAATTACTATGCTTGTTACACTCACTATTATCAATCTAACTCATATTATTAACCATATTATGCAGATATGATCGATAGAACGACAATTACTTTACTTTTTACTCTTATTCTTATCAATCTAACTCATATTATTAGCCATATTATGCTTGTATGATCGATAGGATGACAATTACTATACTCATTACTCCTATTATTATCAATCTAACTCATATCATTAGCCATATTATGCTTATATGATCGATGTAACGACAATTACTATACTTATTACACTCACTGTTATCAATCTAACTCATATTATTAGCCATATTATGCTCATATGATCGATAGAACGACAATTACTATACTTACTACACTCACTGTTATCAAGCCAACTCCTCTTATTGACGATATTATGCAGATATGATCGGTAGAACGACAATTACTATACTTATTACTCTTATTATTATCAATCTAGCTCAAATTATTAGCCATATTATGCTTATATGATCGATAGAATGACAATTACTACACTTATTACTCTTATTATTATCAATCTAACTCATATTATTAGCCATATTATGCTTGTATGATCGATAGGATGACAATTACTATACTCATTACTCCTATTATTATCAATCTAACTCATATTATTAGCCATATTATGCTTATATGATCGATATAACGACAATTGCTATACTCATTACACTCACTGTTATCAATCTAACTCATATTATTAGCCATATTATGGTTATATGACCGATAGAACGACAATTACTATACTTATTAGTTTTATTAATATCAATCTAACTCATATTATTAGCCGTATTATGCTTATATGATCGATAGGACGACAATTACTATACTTACTACTCTTATTATTATCAATCTAAATCATATTATTAGCCATATTATGCTTATATGATCGATAGGACGACAATTACTATACTCATTACTCTTATTATTATCAATCTAACTCATATTATTAGCCACATTATGCTTATATGATCGATAGGACGACAATTACTATACTCATTACTCCTATTATTATCAATCTAACTCATATTATTAGCCATATTATGCTTATATGATCGATATAACGACAATTACTATACTTATTACACTCACTGTTATCAATCTACCTCATATTATTAGCCATATTATGGTTATATGACCGATAGAACGACAATTACTATACTTATTACTCTTATTATTATCAATCCAACTCATATTATTAGCCATATTATGCTTATATGATCGATAGGACTACAATTACTATACTCATTACTCTTATTATTATTAATCTAACTCATATTATTAGCCATATTATGCTTATATGATCGATATAACGACAATTAATATACTTATTACTCTTATTATTATCAATCTAACTCATATTATTAGCCATATTATGCTTATATGATCAATAGGACGACAATTACTATACTCATTACTCTTACTGTTATCAATATAACTCATATTACTAGCCATATTATGCTCATATGATCGATAGAACGACAATTACTATACTTACTACACTCACTGTTATCAATCCAACTCATCTTATTAACGATATTATGCAGATATGATCGATAGAACGACAATTACTATACTTATTACTCTTATTATTATCAATCTAGCTCAAATTATTAGCCATATTATGCTTATATGATCGATAGAATGACAATTACTACACTTATTACTCTTATTATTATCAATCTAACTCATATTATTAGCCATATTATGCTTATATGATCGATATAACGACAATTACTATACTTATTACACTCACTGTTATCAATCTAACTCATATTATTAGCCATATTATGGTTATATGACCGATAGAACGACAATTACTATACTTATTACTCTTATTATTATCAAGCTAACTCATATTATTAGCCATATTATGCTTATATGATCGATAGGAAGACAATTACTATGCTCATTACTCTTATTATTATCAATCTAACTCATATTATTAGCCATATTATGCTTATATGATCGATATAACGACAATTACTATACTTATTACACTCACTGTTCTCAATCTAACTCATATTATTAGCCATATTATGGTTATATGATCGATAGGATGACAATTACTATACTCATTACTCTTATTATTATCAATCTAACTCATATTATTAGCCATATTATGCTTATATGATCCATACAACGACAATTACTATACTCATTACTCTTATTATTATCAATCTAACTCATATTATTTGCCATATTATGATTTTATGACCGATAGAACGACAATTACTATGCTTATTACTCTTATTATTATCAATCTATCTCATATTATTAGCCATATTATGCTTATATGATCGATAGAACGACAATTACTATACTTATTACTCGTATTATTATCAATCTAACACATATTATTAGCCATATTATGCTTATATGATCGATAGGACGACAATTACTATACTCATTACTCTTATTATTATCAACCTAACTCATATCATTAGCCATATTATGCTTATATGATCGATAGAACGACAATTACTATACTTATTACTCGTATTATTATCAATCTAACACATATTATTAGCCATATTATGCTTATATGATCGATAGGACGACAATTACTATACTCATTACTCTTATTATTATCAATCTAACTCATATTATTAGCCATATTATGCATATATGGTCGATATAACGACAATTAATATACTTATTACTCTTATTATTATCAATCTAACTCATACTATTAGCCATATTATGCTTATATGATCGATAGAACGACAATTACTATACTTATTACACTCACTGTCATCAATCTAACTCATATTATTAGCCATATTATGGTTATATGACCGATAGAACGACAATTACTATACTTATTACTCTTATTATTATCAAGCTAACTCATATTATTAGCCATATTATGCTTATATGATCGATAGGAAGACAATTACTATGCTCATTACTCTTATTATTATCAATCTAACTCATATTATTAGCCATATTATGCTTATATGATCGATATAACGACAATTACTATACTTATTACACTCACTGTTCTCAATCTAACTCATATTATTAGCCATATTATGGTTATATGACCGATATAACGACAATTACTATACTTATTACACTCACTGTTCTCAATCTAACTCATATTATTAGCCATATTATGGTTATATGACCGATAGAACGACAACTACTATACTTATTACTCTTATTACTATCAATCTAACTCATATTATTAGCCATATTATGCTTATATGATCGATAGAACGACAATTACTATACTTATTACTCTTATTATTATCAATCTAACTCATATTATTAGCCATATTATGCTTATATGATCGATAGAACGACAATTACTATACTCATTACTCTTATTATTATCAATCTAACTCATATTATTTGCCATATTATGATTTTATGACCGATAGAACGACAATTACTATGCTTATTACTCTTATTACTATCAATCTATCTCATATTATTAGCCATATTATGCTCATATGATCGATAGGACGACAATTACTATACTCATTACTCTTATTATTATCAATCTAGCTCATATTATTAGCCATATTATGATTATATGACCGATAGAACGACAATTACTATGATTATTACTCTTATTATTATCAATCTAACTCATATTATTAGCCATATTATGCTTATATGATCGATAGTACGACAATTACTATACTCATTACTCTTATTATTATCAACCTAACTCATATTATTAGCCATATTATGCTTATATGATCGATAGAACGACAATTACTATACTTATTACTCGTATTATTATCAATCTAACACATATTATTAGCCATATTATGCTTATATGATCGATAGGACGACAATTACTATACTCATTACTCTTATTATTATCAATCTAACTCATATTATTAGCCATATTATGCATATATGGTCGATATAACGACAATTAATATACTTATTACTCTTATTATTATCAATCTAACTCATACTATTAGCCATATTATGCTTATATGATCGATAGAACGACAATTACTATACTTATTACACTCACTGTTATCAATCTAACTCATATTATTAGCCATATTATGGTTATATGACCGATAGAACGACAATTACTATACTTATTACTCTTATTATTATCAAGCTAACTCATATTATTAGCCATATTATGCTTATATGATCGATAGGAAGACAATTACTATGCTCATTACTCTTATTATTATCAATCTAACTCATATTATTAGCCATATTATGCTTATATGATCGATATAACGACAATTACTATACTTATTACACTCACTGTTCTCAATCTAACTCATATTATTAGCCATATTATGGTTATATGACCGATAGAACGACAACTACTATACTTATTACTCTTATTATTATCAATCTAACTCATATTATTAGCCATATTATGCTTATATGATCGATAGAACGACAATTACTATACTTATTACTCTTATTATTATCAATCTAACTCATATTATTAGCCATATTATGCTTATATGATCGATAGCACGACAATTACTATACCCATTACTCTTATTATTATCAATCCAACTCATATTATTAGCCATATTATGCTTATATGATCGATAGAACGACAATTACTATGCTTATTACACTCAGTATTATCAATCTAACTCATATTATTAACCATATTATGCAGATATGATCGATAGAACGACAATTACTATACTTTTTACTCTTATTCTTATCAATCTAACTCATATTATTAGCCATATTATGCTTATATGATCGATAGGATGACAATTACTATACTCATTACTCTTATTATTATCAATCTAACTCATATTATTAGCCATATTATGCTCATATGATCGATAGGACGACAATTACTATACTCATTACTCTTATTATTATCAATCTAACTCATATTATTAGCCATATTATGATTATATGACCGATAGAACGACAATTACTATGATTATTACTCTTATTATTATCAATCTAACTCATATTATTAGCCATATTATGCTTATATGATCGATAGTACGACAATTACTATACTCATTACTCTTATTATTATCAACCTAACTCATATTATTAGCCATATAATGCTTATATGATCGATAAAACGACAATTACTATACTTATTACTCGTATTATTATCAATCTAACACATATTATTAGCCATATTATGCTTATATGATCGATAGGACGACAATTACTATACTCATTACTCTTATTATTATCAATCTAACTCATATTATTAGCCATATTATGCATATATGGTCGATATAACGACAATTAATATACTTATTACTCTTATTATTATCAATCTAACTCATACTATTAGCCATATGATGCTTATATGATCGATAGGACGACAATTACTATGCTTATTACTCTTATTATTATCAATCTATCTCATATTATTAGCCATATTATGCTTATATGATCGATAGGACGACAATTACTATACTCATTACTCTTATTATTATCAATCTAACTCATATTATTAGCCATATTATGCTTATATGATCGATACAACGACAATTACTATACTCATTACTCTTATTATTATCAATCTAACTCATATTATTAGCTATGTTATGCTTATATGTCGATAGAACGACAATTACTATACTTATTACTCTCATTATTAACAATCTAATTCATATTATTAGCCATATTATGGTTATATGACCGATAGAACGACAATTACTATACTTATTACTCTTATTAATATCAATCTAACTCATATTATTAGCCATATTATGCCTATATGATCGATAGGACGACAATTACTATACTCATTACTCTTATTATTATCAATCTAACTCATATTATTAGCCATATTATGCTTATATGATCGATAGGACGACAATTACTATACTCATTACTCTTATTATTATCAATCTAACTCATATTATTAGCCACATTATGCTTATATGATCGATAGGACGACAATTACTATACTCATTACTCTTATTATTACCAATCTATCTCAAATTATTAGCCATATTATGCTTATATGATCGATAGGACGACAATTACTATACTCATTACTCTTACTATTATCAATCTAACTCATATTACTAGCCATATTATGCTTATATGATCGATAGAACGACAATTACTACACTTATTACACTCACTATTATCAATCTAATTCATGTTATTAACCATATTATGCAGATATGATCGATAGAACGACAAATACTATACTGATTACTCTTATTACTATTAATCTAACTTGTATTATTAGCCATGTTATGCTTATATGATCGATAGAACGACAATTACTATGCTTATTACTCTTATTATTATCAATCTAACTCATATTATTTGCCGTATTATGATTATATGACCGATAGAACGACAATTACTATGATTATTACTCTTATTATTATCAATCTAACTCATATTATTAGCCATATTATGCTTATACGATCGATAGAACGACAATTACTATACTTATTACACTCACTGTTATCAATCTAACTCATATTATTAGCCATATTATGCTTATATGATCGATAGGATGACAATTACTATACTCATTACTCTTATTATTATCAATCTAACTCATATTATTAGCCATATTATGCTTATATGATCGATACAACGACAATTACTATACTCGTTACTCTTATTATTATCAATCTATCTCATATTATTTGCCATATTATGATTTTATGACCGATAGAACGACAATTACTATGCTTATTACTCTTATTATTATCAATCTATCTCATATTATTAGCCATATTATGCTTATATGATCGATAGGACGACAATTACTATACTCATTACTCTTATTATTATCAATCTAACTCATATTATTAGCCATATTATGATTATATGACCGATAGAACGACAATTCCTATGATTATTACTCTAATTATTATCAATCTAACTCATATTATTAGCCATATTATGCTTATATGATCGATAGTACGACAATTACTATACTCATTACTCTTATTATTATCAACCTAACTCATATTATTAGCCATATTATGCTTATATGATCGATAAAACGACAATTACTATACTTATTACTCGTATTATTATCAATCTAACACATACTATTAGCCATATTATGCTTATATGATCGATAGGACGACAATTACTATACTCATTACTCTTATTATTATCAATCTAACTCATATTATTAGCCATATTATGCATATATGGTCGATATAACGACAATTAATATACTTATTACTCTTATTATTATCAATCTAACTCATACTATTAGCCATATGATGCTTATATGATCGATAGAACGACAATTACTATGCTTATTACTCTTATTATTATCAATCTATCTCATATTATTAGCCATATTATGCTTATATGATCGATAGGACGACAATTACTATACTCATTACTCTTATTATTATCAATCCAACTCATATTATTAGCCATATTATGCTTATATGATCGATAGAACGGCAATTACTATGCTTATTACACTCACTATTATCAATCTAACTCATATTATTAACCATATTATGCAGATATGATCGATAGAACGACAATTACTTTACTTTTTACTCTTATTCTTATCAATCTAACTCATATTATTAGCCATATTATGCTTGTATGATCGATAGGATGACAATTACTATACTCATTACTCCTATTATTATCAATCTAACTCATATCATTAGCCATATTATGCTTATATGATCGATATAACGACAATTACTATACTTATTACACTCACTGTTATCAATCTAACTCATATTATTAGCCATATTATGCTCATATGATCGATAGAACGACAATTACTATACTTACTACACTCACTGTTATCAATCCAACTCCTCTTATTAACGATATTATGCAGATATGATCGATAGAACGACAATTACTATACTTACTACTCTTATTATTATCAATCTAAATCATATTATTAGCCATATTATGCTTATATGATCGATAGGACGACAATTACTATACTCATTACTCTTATTATTATCAATCTAACTCATATTATTAGCCACATTATGCTTATATGATCGATAGGACGACAATTCCTATACTCATTACTCCTATTATTATCAATCTAACTCATATTATTAGCCATATTATGCTTATATGATCGATAGGACGACAATTACTATACTCATTACTCTTATTATTATCAATCCAACTCATATTATTAGCCATATTATGCTTATATGATCGATAGAACGGCAATTACTATGCTTATTACACTCACTATTATCAATCTAACTCATATTATTAACCATATTATGCAGATATGATCGATAGAACGACAATTACTTTACTTTTTACTCTTATTCTTATCAATCTAACTCATATTATTAGCCATATTATGCTTGTATGATCGATAGGATGACAATTACTATACTCATTACTCCTATTATTATCAATCTAACTCATATCATTAGCCATATTATGCTTATATGATCGATATAACGACAATTACTATACTTATTACACTCACTGTTATCAATCTAACTCATATTATTAGCCATATTATGCTCATATGATCGATAGAACGACAATTACTATACTTACTACACTCACTGTTATCAAGCCAACTCCTCTTATTGACGATATTATGCAGATATGATCGATAGAACGACAATTACTATACTTATTACTCTTATTATTATCAATCTAGCTCAAATTATTAGCCATATTATGCTTATATGATCGATAGAATGACAATTACTACACTTATTACTCTTATTATTATCAATCTAACTCATATTATTAGCCATATTATGCTTGTATGATCGATAGGATGACAATTACTATACTCATTACTCCTATTATTATCAATCTAACTCATATTATTAGCCATATTATGCTTATATGATCGATATAACGACAATTGCTATACTCATTACACTCACTGTTATCAATCTAACTCATATTATTAGCCATATTATGGTTATATGACCGATAGAACGACAATTACTATACTTATTACTCTTATTATTATCAATCTAACTCATATTATTAGCCGTATTATGCTTATATGATCGATAGGACGACAATTACTATACTTACTACTCTTATTATTATCAATCTAAATCATATTATTAGCCATATTATGCTTACATGATCGATAGGACGACAATTACTATACTCATTACTCTTATTATTATCAATCTAACTCATATTATTAGCCACATTATGCTTATATGATCGATAGGACGACAATTACTATACTCATTACTCCTATTATTATCAATCTAACTCATATTATTAGCCATATTATGCTTATATGATCGATATAACGACAATTACTATACTTATTACACTCACTGTTATCAATCTACCTCATATTATTAGCCATATTATGGTTATATGACCGATAGAACGACAATTACTATACTTATTACTCTTATTATTATCAATCCAACTCATATTATTAGCCATATTATGCTTATATGATCGATAGGACTACAATTACTATACTCATTACTCTTATTATTATTAATCTAACTCATATTATTAGCCATATTATGCTTATATGATCGATATAACGACAATTAATATACTTATTACTCTTATTATTATCAATCTAACTCATATTATTAGCCATATTATGCTTATATGATCAATAGGACGACAATTACTATACTCATTACTCTTACTGTTATCAATATAACTCATATTACTAGCCATATTATGCTCATATGATCGATAGAACGACAATTACTATACTTACTACACTCACTGTTATCAATCCAACTCATCTTATTAACGATATTATGCAGATATGATCGATAGAACGACAATTACTATACTTATTACTCTTATTATTATCAATCTAGCTCAAATTATTAGCCATATTATGCTTATATGATCGATAGAATGACAATTACTACACTTATTACTCTTATTATTATCAATCTAACTCATATTATTAGCCATATTATGCTTGTATGATCGATAGGATGACAATTACTATACTCATTACTCCTATTATTATCAATCTAACTCATATTATTAGCCATATTATGCTTATATGATCGATATAACGACAATTACTACACTCATTACACTCACTGTTATCAATCTAACTCATATTATTAGCCATATTATGGTTATATGACCGATAGAACGACAATTACTATACTTATTACTCTTATTATTATCAATCTAACTCATACTATTAGCCATATGATGCTTATATGATCGATAGAACGACAATTACTATGCTTATTACTCTTATTATTATCAATCTATCTCATATTATTAGCCATATTATGCTTATATGATCGATAGGACGACAATTACTATACTCATTACTCTTATTATTATCAATCTAACTCATATTATTAGCCATATTATGCTTATATGATCGATACAACGACAATTACTATACTCATTACTCTTATTATTATCAATCTAACTCATATTATTAGCTATGTTATGCTTATATGTCGATAGAACGACAATTACTATACTTACTACACTCACTGTTATCAATCCAACTCATCTTATTAACGATATTATGCAGATATGATCGATAGAACGACAAATACTATACTGGTTACTCTTATTACTATTAATCTAACTCGTATTATTAGCCATATTATGCTCATATGATCGATAATACGACAATTACTATACTTATTACACTTATTATTATCAATCTATCTCATATTATTAGCCATATTATGCTTATATGATCGATAGGACGACAATTACTATACTCATTACTCTTATTATTATCAATCCAACTCATATTATTAGCCATATTATGCTTATATGATCGATAGAACGGCAATTACTATGCTTATTACACTCACTATTATCAATCTAACTCATATTATTAACCATATTATGCAGATATGATCGATAGAACGACAATTACTTTACTTTTTACTCTTATTCTTATCAATCTAACTCATATTATTAGCCATATTATGCTTGTATGATCGATAGGATGACAATTACTATACTCATTACTCCTATTATTATCAATCTAACTCATATCATTAGCCATATTATGCTTATATGATCGATATAACGACAATTACTATACTTATTACACTCACTGTTATCAATCTAACTCATATTATTAGCCATATTATGCTCATATGATCGATAGAACGACAATTACTATACTTACTACACTCACTGTTATCAATCCAACTCCTCTTATTAACGATATTATGCAGATATGATCGATAGAACGACAATTACTATACTTACTACTCTTATTATTATCAATCTAAATCATATTATTAGCCATATTATGCTTATATGATCGATAGGACGACAATTACTATACTCATTACTCTTATTATTATCAATCTAACTCATATTATTAGCCACATTATGCTTATATGATCGATAGGACGACAATTCCTATACTCATTACTCCTATTATTATCAATCTAACTCATATTATTAGCCATATTATGCTTATATGATCGATATAACGACAATTACTACACTCATTACTCTTATTATTATCAATCTAACTCATATTATTAGCCATATTATGCTTATATGATCGATACAACGACAATTACTATACTCATTACTCTTATTATTATCAATCTAACTCATATTATTAGCTATGTTATGCTTATATGTCGATAGAACGACAATTACTATACTTACTACACTCACTGTTATCAATCCAACTCATCTTATTAACGATATTATGCAGATATGATCGATAGAACGACAAATACTATACTGGTTACTCTTATTACTATTAATCTAACTCGTATTATTAGCCATATTATGCTCATATGATCGATAATACGACAATTACTATACTTATTACACTTATTATTATCAATCTATCTCATATTATTAGCCATATTATGCTTATATGATCGATAGGACGACAATTACTATACTCATTACTCTTATTATTATCAATCCAACTCATATTATTAGCCATATTATGCTTATATGATCGATAGAACGGCAATTACTATGCTTATTACACTCACTATTATCAATCTAACTCATATTATTAACCATATTATGCTTATATGATCGATAGGACTACAATTACTATACTCATTACTCTTATTATTATTAATCTAACTCATATTATTAGCCATATTATGCTTATATGATCGATATAACGACAATTAATATACTTATTACTCTTATTATTATCAATCTAACTCATATTATTAGCCATATTATGCTTATATGATCAATAGGACGACAATTACTATACTCATTACTCTTACTGTTATCAATATAACTCATATTACTAGCCATATTATGCTCATATGATCGATAGAACGACAATTACTATACTTACTACACTCACTGTTATCAATCCAACTCATCTTATTAACGATATTATGCAGATATGATCGATAGAATGACAATTACTATACTTATTACTCTTATTATTATCAATCTAGCTCAAATTACTAGCCATATTATGCTCATATGATCGATAGAACGACAATTACTATACTTACTACACTCACTGTTATCAATCCAACTCATCTTATTAACGATATTATGCAGATATGATCGATAGAACGACAATTACTATACTTATTACTCTTATTATTATCAATCTAGCTCAAATTATTAGCCATATTATGCTTATATGATCGATAGAATGACAATTACTACACTTATTACTCTTATTATTATCAATCTAACTCATATTATTAGCCATATTATGCTTGTATGATCGATAGGATGACAATTACTATACTCATTACTCCTATTATTATCAATCTAACTCATATTATTAGCCATATTATGCTTATATGATCGATATAACGACAATTACTATACTCATTACACTCACTGTTATCAATCTAACTCATATTATTAGCCATATTATGGTTATATGACCGATAGAACGACAATTACTATACTTATTAGTTTTATTAATATCAATCTAACTCATATTATTAGCCGTATTATGCTTATATGATCGATAGGACGACATTTACTATACTTACTACTCTTATTATTATCAATCTAAATCATATTATTAGCCATATTATGCTTATATGATCGATAGGACGACAATTACTATACTCATTACTCTTATTATTATCAATCTAACTCATATTATTAGCCACATTATGCTTATATGATCGATAGGACGACAATTACTATACTCATTACTCCTATTATTACCAATCTACTCATATTATTAGCCATATTATGCTTATATGATCGATATAACGACAATTACTATACTTATTACACTCACTGTTATCAATCTAACTCATATTATTAGCCATATTATGGTTATATGACCGATAGAACGACAATTACTATACTTACTACACTCACTGTTATCAATCCAACTCCTCTTATTGACGATATTATGCAGATATGATCGATAGAACGACAATTACTATACTTATTACTCTTATTATTATCAATCTAGCTCAAATTATTAGCCATATTATGCTTATATGATCGATAGAATGACAATTACTACACTTATTACTCTTATTATTATCAATCTAACTCATATTATTAGCCATATTATGCTTGTATGATCGATAGGATGACAATTACTATACTCATTACTCCTATTATTATCAATCTAACTCATATTATTAGCCATATTATGCTTATATGATCGATATAACGACAATTACTATAATCATTACACTCACTGTTATCAATCTAACTCATATTATTAGCCATATTATGGTTATATGACCGATAGAACGACAATTACTATACTTATTAGTTTTATTAATATCAATCTAACTCATATTATTAGCCGTATTATGCTTATATGATCGATAGGACGACAATTACTATACTCATTACTCCTATTATTATCAATCTAACTCATATTATTAGCCATATTATGCTTATATGATCGATATAACGACAATTACTATACTTATTACACTCACTGTTATCAATCTACCTCATATTATTAGCCATATTATGGTTATATGACCGATAGAACGACAATTACTATACTTATTACTCTTATTATTATCAATCCAACTCATATTATTAGCCATATTATGCTTATATGATCGATAGGACTACAATTACTATACTCATTACTCTTATTATTATTAATCTAACTCATATTATTAGCCATATTATGCTTATATGATCGATATAACGACAATTAATATACTTATTACTCTTATTATTATCAATCTAACTCATATTATTAGCCATATTATGCTTATATGATCAATAGGACGACAATTACTATACTCATTACTCTTACTGTTATCAATATAACTCATATTACTAGCCATATTATGCTCATATGATCGATAGAACGACAATTACTATACTTACTACACTCACTGTTATCAATCCAACTCATCTTATTAACGATATTATGCAGATATGATCGATAGAACGACAATTACTATACTTATTACTCTTATTATTATCAATCTAGCTCAAATTACTAGCCATATTATGCTTATATGATCGATAGAATGACAATTACTACACTTATTACTCTTATTATTATCAATCTAACTCATATTATTAGCCATATTATGCTTGTATGATCGATAGGATGACAATTACTATACTCATTACTCCTATTATTATCAATCTAACTCATATTATTAGCCATATTATGCTTATATGATCGATATAACGACAATTACTATACTCATTACACTCACTGTTATCAATCTAACTCATATTATTAGCCATATTATGGTTATATGACCGATAGAACGACAATTACTATACTTATTAGTTTTATTAATATCAATCTAACTCATATTATTAGCCGTATTATGCTTATATGATCGATAGGACGACAATTACTATACTTACTACTCTTATTATTATCAATCTAAATCATATTATTAGCCATATTATGCTTATATGATCGATAGGACGACAATTACTATACTCATTACTCTTATTATTATCAATCTAACTCATATTATTAGCCACATTATGCTTATATGATCGATAGGACGACAATTACTATACTCATTACTCCTATTATTATCAATCTAACTCATATTATTAGCCATATTATGCTTATATGATCGATATAACGGCAATTACTATACTTATTACACTCACTGTTATCAATCTAACTCATATTATTAGCCATATTATGGTTATATGACCGATAGAACGACAATTACTATACTTATTACTCTTATTATTATCAATCCAACTCATATTATTAGCCATATTATGCTTATATGATCGATAGGACTACAATTACTATACTCATTACTCTTACTGTTATCAATATAACTCATATTACTAGCCATATTATGCTCATATGATCGATAGAACGACAATTACTATACTTACTACACTCACTGTTATCAATCCAACTCATCTTATTAACGATATTATGCAGATATGATCGATAGAACGACAATTACTATACTTATTACTCTTATTATTATCAATCTAGCTCAAATTATTAGCCATATTATGCTTATATGATCGATAGAATGACAATTACTACACTTATTACTCTTATTATTATCAATCTAACTCATATTATTAGCCATATTATGCTTGTATGATCGATAGGATGACAATTACTATACTCATTACTCCTATTATTATCAATCTAACTCATATTATTAGCCATATTATGCTTATATGATCGATATAACGACAATTACTATACTCATTACACTCACTGTTATCAATCTAACTCATATTATTAGCCATATTATGGTTATATGACCGATAGAACGACAATTACTATACTTATTAGTTTTATTAATATCAATCTAACTCATATTATTAGCCGTATTATGCTTATATGATCGATAGGACGACAATTACTATACTTACTACTCTTATTATTATCAATCTAAATCATATTATTAGCCATATTATGCTTATATGATCGATAGGACGACAATTACTATACTCATTACTCTTATTATTATCAATCTAACTCATATTATTAGCCACATTATGCTTATATGATCGATAGGACGACAATTACTATACTCATTACTCCTATTATTACCAATCTAACTCATATTATTAGCCATATTATGCTTATATGATCGATATAACGACAATTACTATACTTATTACACTCACTGTTATCAATCTAACTCATATTATTAGCCATATTATGGTTATATGACCGATAGAACGACAATTACTATACTTATTACTCTTATTATTATCAATCCAACTCATATTATTAGCCATATTATGCTTATATGATCGATAGGACTACAATTACTATACTCATTACTCTTAGTATTATTAATCTAACTCATATTATTAGCCATATTATGCTTATATGATCGATATAACGACAATTACTATACTTATTACACTCACTGTTATCAATCTAACTCATATTATTAGCCATATTATGCTCATATGATCGATAGAACGACAATTACTATACTTACTACACTCACTGTTATCAATCCAACTCCTCTTATTGACGATATTATGCAGATATGATCGATAGAACGACAATTACTATACTTATTACTCTTATTATTATCAATCTAGCTCAAATTATTAGCCATATTATGCTTATATGATCGATAGAATGACAATTACTACACTTATTACTCTTATTATTATCAATCTAACTCATATTATTAGCCATATTATGCTTGTATGATCGATAGGATGACAATTACTATACTCATTACTCCTATTATTATCAATCTAACTCATATTATTAGCCATATTATGCTTATATGATCGATATAACGACAATTACTATACTCATTACACTCACTGTTATCAATCTAACTCATATTATTAGCCATATTATGGTTATAAGACCGATAGAACGACAATTACTATACTTATTAGTTTTATTAATATCAATCTAACTCATATTATTAGCCGTATTATGCTTATATGATCGATAGGACGACAATTACTATACTTACTACTCTTATTATTATCAATCTAAATCATATTATTAGCCATATTATGCTTATATGATCGATAGGACGACAATTACTATACTCATTACTCTTATTATTATCAATCTAACTCATATTATTAGCCACATTATGCTTATATGATCGATAGGACGACAATTACTATACTCATTACTCCTATTATTATCAATCTAACTCATATTATTAGCCATATTATGCTTATATGATCGATATAACGACAATTACTATACTTATTACACTCACTGTTATCAATCTACCTCATATTATTAGCCATATTATGGTTATATGACCGATAGAACGACAATTACTATACTTATTACTCTTATTATTATCAATCCAACTCATATTATTAGCCATATTATGCTTATATGATCGATAGGACTACAATTACTATACTCATTACTCTTATTATTATTAATCTAACTCATATTATTAGCCATATTATGCTTATATGATCGATATAACGACAATTAATATACTTATTACTCTTATTATTATCAATCTAACTCATATTATTAGCCATATTATGCTTATATGATCAATAGGACGACAATTACTATACTCATTACTCTTACTGTTATCAATATAACTCATATTACTAGCCATATTATGCTCATATGATCGATAGAACGACAATTACTATACTTACTACACTCACTGTTATCAATCCAACTCATCTTATTAACGATATTATGCAGATATGATCGATAGAACGACAATTACTATACTTATTACTCTTATTATTATCAATCTAGCTCAAATTACTAGCCATATTATGCTCATATGATCGATAGAACGACAATTACTATACTTACTACACTCACTGTTATCAATCCAACTCATCTTATTAACGATATTATGCAGATATGATCGATAGAACGACAATTACTATACTTATTACTCTTATTATTATCAATCTAGCTCAAATTATTAGCCATATTATGCTTATATGATCGATAGAATGACAATTACTACACTTATTACTCTTATTATTATCAATCTAACTCATATTATTAGCCATATTATGGTTATATGACCGATAGAACGACAATTACTATACTTATTAGTTTTATTAATATCAATCTAACTCATATTATTAGCCGTATTATGCTTATATGATCGATAGGACGACAATTACTATACTTACTACTCTTATTATTATCAATCTAAATCATATTATTAGCCATATTATGCTTATATGATCGATAGGACGACAATTACTATACTCATTACTCTTATTATTATCAATCTAACTCATATTATTAGCCACATTATGCTTATATGATCGATAGGACGACAATTACTATACTCATTACTCCTATTATTACCAATCTAACTCATATTATTAGCCATATTATGCTTATATGATCGATATAACGACAATTACTATACTTATTACACTCACTGTTATCAATCTAACTCATATTATTAGCCATATTATGGTTATATGACCGATAGAACGACAATTACTATACTTACTACACTCACTGTTATCAATCCAACTCCTCTTATTGACGATATTATGCAGATATGATCGATAGAACGACAATTACTATACTTATTACTCTTATTATTATCAATCTAGCTCAAATTATTAGCCATATTATGCTTATATGATCGATAGAATGACAATTACTACACTTATTACTCTTATTATTATCAATCTAACTCATATTATTAGCCATATTATGCTTGTATGATCGATAGGATGACAATTACTATACTCATTACTCCTATTATTATCAATCTAACTCATATTATTAGCCATATTATGCTTATATGATCGATATAACGACAATTACTATAATCATTACACTCACTGTTATCAATCTAACTCATATTATTAGCCATATTATGGTTATATGACCGATAGAACGACAATTACTATACTTATTAGTTTTATTAATATCAATCTAACTCATATTATTAGCCGTATTATGCTTATATGATCGATAGGACGACAATTACTATACTTACTACTCTTATTATTATCAATCTAAATCATATTATTAGCCATATTATGCTTATATGATCGATAGGACGACAATTACTATACTCATTACTCTTATTATTATCAATCTAACTCATATTATTAGCCACATTATGCTTATATGATCGATAGGACGACAATTACTATACTCATTACTCCTATTATTATCAATCTAACTCATATTATTAGCCATATTATGCTTATATGATCGATATAACGACAATTACTATACTTATTACACTCACTGTTATCAATCTACCTCATATTATTAGCCATATTATGGTTATATGACCGATAGAACGACAATTACTATACTTATTACTCTTATTATTATCAATCCAACTCATATTATTAGCCATATTATGCTTATATGATCGATAGGACTACAATTACTATACTCATTACTCTTATTATTATTAATCTAACTCATATTATTAGCCATATTATGCTTATATGATCGATATAACGACAATTAATATACTTATTACTCTTATTATTATCAATCTAACTCATATTATTAGCCATATTATGCTTATATGATCAATAGGACGACAATTACTATACTCATTACTCTTACTGTTATCAATATAACTCATATTACTAGCCATATTATGCTCATATGATCGATAGAACGACAATTACTATACTTACTACACTCACTGTTATCAATCCAACTCATCTTATTAACGATATTATGCAGATATGATCGATAGAACGACAATTACTATACTTATTACTCTTATTATTATCAATCTAGCTCAAATTACTAGCCATATTATGCTTATATGATCGATAGAATGACAATTACTACACTTATTACTCTTATTATTATCAATCTAACTCATATTATTAGCCATATTATGCTTGTATGATCGATAGGATGACAATTACTATACTCATTACTCCTATTATTATCAATCTAACTCATATTATTAGCCATATTATGCTTATATGATCGATATAACGACAATTACTATACTCATTACACTCACTGTTATCAATCTAACTCATATTATTAGCCATATTATGGTTATATGACCGATAGAACGACAATTACTATACTTATTAGTTTTATTAATATCAATCTAACTCATATTATTAGCCGTATTATGCTTGTATGATCGATAGGACGACAATTACTATACTTACTACTCTTATTATTATCAATCTAAATCATATTATTAGCCATATTATGCTTATATGATCGATAGGACGACAATTACTATACTCATTACTCTTATTATTATCAATCTAACTCATATTATTAGCCACATTATGCTTATATGATCGATAGGACGACAATTACTATACTCATTACTCCTATTATTATCAATCTAACTCATATTATTAGCCATATTATGCTTATATGATCGATATAACGACAATTACTATACTTATTACACTCACTGTTATCAATCTAACTCATATTATTAGCCATATTATGGTTATATGACCGATAGAACGACAATTACTATACTTATTACTCTTATTATTATCAATCCAACTCATATTATTAGCCATATTATGCTTATATGATCGATAGGACTACAATTACTATACTCATTACTCTTACTGTTATCAATATAACTCATATTACTAGCCATATTATGCTCATATGATCGATAGAACGACAATTACTATACTTACTACACTCACTGTTATCAATCCAACTCATCTTATTAACGATATTATGCAGATATGATCGATAGAACGACAATTACTATACTTATTACTCTTATTATTATCAATCTAGCTCAAATTATTAGCCATATTATGCTTATATGATCGATAGAATGACAATTACTACACTTATTACTCTTATTAGTATCAATCTAACTCATATTATTAGCCATATTATGCTTGTATGATCGATAGGATGACAATTACTATACTCATTACTCCTATTATTATCAATCTAACTCATATTATTAGCCATATTATGCTTATATGATCGATATAACGACAATTACTATACTCATTACACTCACTGTTATCAATCTAACTCATATTATTAGCCATATTATGGTTATATGACCGATAGAACGACAATTACTATACTTATTAGTTTTATTAATATCAATCTAACTCATATTATTAGCCGTATTATGCTTATATGATCGATAGGACGACAATTACTATACTTACTACTCTTATTATTATCAATCTAAATCATATTATTAGCCATATTATGCTTATATGATCGATAGGACGACAATTACTATACTCATTACTCTTATTATTATCAATCTAACTCATATTATTAGCCACATTATGCTTATATGATCGATAGGACGACAATTACTATACTCA
Source organism: Megachile rotundata (assembly GCF_050947335.1). Classification (NCBI taxonomy): domain Eukaryota; kingdom Metazoa; phylum Arthropoda; class Insecta; order Hymenoptera; family Megachilidae; genus Megachile; species Megachile rotundata. Next base: position 13,572 of record NW_027473483.1, on the reverse strand, counting down.
TTACTCCTATTATTACCAATCTAACTCATATTATTAGCCATATTATGCTTATATGATCGATATAACGACAATTACTATACTTATTACACTCACTGTTATCAATCTAACTCATATTATTAGCCATATTATGGTTATATGACCGATAGAACGACAATTACTATACTTATTACTCTTATTATTATCAATCCAACTCATATTATTAGCCATATTATGCTTATATGATCGATAGGACTACAATTACTATACTCATTACTCTTAGTATTATTAATCTAACTCATATTATTAGCCATATTATGCTTATATGATCGATATAACGACAATTAATATACTTATTACTCTTATTATTATCAATCTAACTCATATTATTAGCCATATTATGCTTATATGATCAATAGGACGACAATTACTATACTCATTACTCTTACTGTTATCAATATAACTCATATTACTAGCCATATTATGCTCATATGATCGATAGAACGACAATTACTATACTTACTACACTCACTGTTATCAATCCAACTCATCTTATTAACGATATTATGCAGATATAATCGATAGAACGACAATTACTATACTTATTACTCTTATTATTATCAATCTAGCTCAAATTATTAGCCATATTATGCTTATATGATCGATAGGACGACAATTACTATACTTACTACTCTTATTATTATCAATCTAAATCATATTATTAGCCATATTATGCTTATATGATCGATAGGACGACAATTACTATACTCATTACTCTTATTATTATCAATCTAACTCATATTATTAGCCATATTATGCTTGTATGATCGATAGGATGACAATTACTATACTCATTACTCCTATTATTATCAATCTAACTCATATTATTAGCCATATTATGCTTATATGATCGATATAACGACAATTACTATACTTATTACACTCACTGTTATCAATCTAACTCATATTATTAGCCATATTATGCTTATATGATCGATAGAACGACAATTACTACACTTATTACACTCACTATTATAAATCTAATTCATGTTATTAACCATATTATGCAGATATGATCGATAGAACGACAAATACTATACTGGTTACTCTTATTACTATTAATCTAACTCGTATTATTAGCCATATTATGCTCATATGATCGATAATACGACAATTACTATACCTATTACACTTATTATTATCAATCTATCTCATATTATTAGCCATATTATGCTTATATGATCGATAGGACGACAATTACTATACTCATTACTCTTATTATTATCAATCCAACTCATATTATTAGCCATATTATGCTTATATGATCGATAGAACGGCAATTACTATGCTTATTACACTCACTATTATCAATCTAACTCATATTATTAACCATATTATGCACATATGATCGATAGAACGACAATTACTCTACTTTTTACTCTTATTATTATCAATCTAAATCATATTATTAGCCATATTATGCTTATATGATCGATAGGACGACAATTACTATACTCATTACTCTTATTATTATCAATCTAACTCATATTATTAGCCATATTATGCTTGTATGATCGATAGGATGACAATTACTATACTCATTACTCCTATTATTATCAATCTAACTCATATTATTAGCCATATTATGCTTATATGATCGATATAACGACAATTACTATACTTATTACACTCACTGTTATCAATCTAACTCATATTATTAGCCATATTATGCTTATATGATCGATAGAACGACAATTACTACACTTATTACACTCACTATTATAAATCTAATTCATGTTATTAACCATATTATGCAGATATGATCGATAGAACGACAAATACTATACTGGTTACTCTTATTACTATTAATCTAACTCGTATTATTAGCCATATTATGCTCATATGATCGATAATACGACAATTACTATACTTATTACACTTATTATTATCAATCTATCTCATATTATTAGCCATATTATGCTTATATGATCGATAGGACGACAATTACTATACTCATTACTCTTATTATTATCAATCCAACTCATATTATTAGCCATATTATGCTTATATGATCGATAGAACGGCAATTACTATGCTTATTACACTCACTATTATCAATCTAACTCATATTATTAACCATATTATGCACATATGATCGATAGAACGACAATTACTCTACTTTTTACTCTTATTATTATCAATCTAAATCATATTATTAGCCATATTATGCTTATATGATCGATAGGACGACAATTACTATACTCATTACTCTTATTATTATCAATCTAACTCATATTATTAGCCACATTATGCTTATATGATCGATAGGACGACAATTACTATACTCATTACTCCTATTATTATCAATCTAACTCATATTATTAGCCATATTATGCTTATATGATCGATATAACGACAATTACTATACTTATTACACTCACTGTTATCAATCTAACTCATATTATTAGCCATATTATGGTTATATGACCGATAGAACGACAATTACTATACTTATTACTCTTATTATTATCAATCCAACTCATATTATTAGCCATATTATGCTTATATGATCGATAGGACTACAATTACTATACTCATTACTCTTACTGTTATCAATATAACTCATATTACTAGCCATATTATGCTCATATGATCGATAGAACGACAATTACTATACTTACTACACTCACTGTTATCAATCCAACTCATCTTATTAACGATATTATGCAGATATGATCGATAGAACGACAATTACTATACTTATTACTCTTATTATTATCAATCTAGCTCAAATTATTAGCCATATTATGCTTATATGATCGATAGAATGACAATTACTACACTTATTACTCTTATTATTATCAATCTAACTCATATTATTAGCCATATTATGCTTGTATGATCGATAGGATGACAATTACTATACTCATTACTCCTATTATTATCAATCTAACTCATATTATTAGCCATATTATGCTTATATGATCGATATAACGACAATTACTATACTCATTACACTCACTGTTATCAATCTAACTCATATTATTAGCCATATTATGGTTATATGACCGATAGAACGACAATTACTATACTTATTAGTTTTATTAATATCAATCTAACTCATATTATTAGCCGTATTATGCTTATATGATCGATAGGACGACAATTACTATACTTACTACTCTTATTATTATCAATCTAAATCATATTATTAGCCATATTATGCTTATATGATCGATAGGACGACAATTACTATACTCATTACTCTTATTATTATCAATCTAACTCATATTATTAGCCACATTATGCTTATATGATCGATAGGACGACAATTACTATACTCATTACTCCTATTATTACCAATCTAACTCATATTATTAGCCATATTATGCTTATATGATCGATATAACGACAATTACTATACTTATTACACTCACTGTTATCAATCTAACTCATATTATTAGCCATATTATGGTTATATGACCGATAGAACGACAATTACTATACTTATTACTCTTATTATTATCAATCCAACTCATATTATTAGCCATATTATGCTTATATGATCGATAGGACTACAATTACTATACTCATTACTCTTAGTATTATTAATCTAACTCATATTATTAGCCATATTATGCTTATATGATCGATATAACGACAATTAATATACTTATTACTCTTATTATTATCAATCTAACTCATATTATTAGCCATATTATGCTTATATGATCAATAGGACGACAATTACTATACTCATTACTCTTACTGTTATCAATATAACTCATATTACTAGCCATATTATGCTCATATGATCGATAGAACGACAATTACTATACTTACTACACTCACTGTTATCAATCCAACTCATCTTATTAACGATATTATGCAGATATAATCGATAGAACGACAATTACTATACTTATTACTCTTATTATTATCAATCTAGCTCAAATTATTAGCCATATTATGCTTATATGATCGATAGGACGACAATTACTATACTTACTACTCTTATTATTATCAATCTAAATCATATTATTAGCCATATTATGCTTATATGATCGATAAGACGACAATTACTATACTCATTACTCTTATTATTATCAATCTAACTCATATTATTAGCCATATTATGCTTGTATGATCGATAGGATGACAATTACTATACTCATTACTCCTATTATTATCAATCTAACTCATATTATTAGCCATATTATGCTTATATGATCGATATAACGACAATTACTATACTTATTACACTCACTGTTATCAATCTAACTCATATTATTAGCCATATTATGCTTATATGATCGATAGAACGACAATTACTACACTTATTACACTCACTATTATAAATCTAATTCATGTTATTAACCATATTATGCAGATATGATCGATAGAACGACAAATACTATACTGGTTACTCTTATTACTATTAATCTAACTCGTATTATTAGCCATATTATGCTCATATGATCGATAATACGACAATTACTATACTTATTACACTTATTATTATCAATCTATCTCATATTATTAGCCATATTATGCTTATATGATCGATAGGACGACAATTACTATACTCATTACTCTTATTATTATCAATCCAACTCATATTATTAGCCATATTATGCTTATATGATCGATAGAACGGCAATTACTATGCTTATTACACTCACTATTATCAATCTAACTCATATTATTAACCATATTATGCACATATGATCGATAGAACGACAATTACTCTACTTTTTACTCTTATTCTTATCAATCTAACTCATATTATTAGCCATATTATGCTTGTATGATCGATAGGATGACAATTACTATACTCATTACTCCTATTATTATCAATCTAACTCATATCATTAGCCATATTATGCTTATATGATCGATATAACGACAATTACTATACTTATTACACTCACTGTTATCAATCTAACTCATATTATTAGCCATATTATGGTTATATGACCGATAGAACGACAATTACTATACTTATTACTCTTATTATTATCAATCCAACTCATATTATTAGCCATATTATGCTTATATGATCGATAGGACTACAATTACTATACTCATTACTCTTATTATTATCAATCTAACTCATATTATTAGCCATATTATGCTTATATGATCGATATAACGACAATTAATATACTTATTACTCTTATTATTATCAATCTAACTCATATTATTAGCCATATTATGCTTATATGATCAATAGGACGACAATTACTATACTCATTACTCTTACTGTTATCAATATAACTCATATTACTAGCCATATTATGCTCATATGATCGATAGAACGACAATTACTATACTTACTACACTCACTGTTATCAATCCAACTCCTCTTATTAACGATATTATGCAGATATGATCGATAGAACGACAATTACTATACTTATTACTCTTATTATTATCAATCTAGCTCAAATTATTAGCCATATTATGCTTATATGATCGATAGAATGACAATTACTACACTTATTACTCTTATTATTATCAATCTAACTCATATTATTAGCCATATTATGCTTGTATGATCGATAGGATGACAATTACTATACTCATTACTCCTATTATTATCAATCTAACTCATATTATTAGCCATATTATGCTTATATGATCGATATAACGACAATTACTATACTCATTACACTCACTGTTATCAATCTAACTCATATTATTAGCCATATTATGGTTATATGACCGATAGAACGACAATTACTATACTTATTAGTTTTATTAATATCAATCTAACTCATATTATTAGCCGTATTATGCTTATATGATCGATAGGACGACAATTACTATACTTACTACTCTTATTATTATCAATCTAAATCATATTATTAGCCATATTATGCTTATATGATCGATAGGACGACAATTACTATACTCATTACTCTTATTATTATCAATCTAACTCATATTATTAGCCACATTATGCTTATATGATCGATAGGACGACAATTACTATACTCATTACTCCTATTATTATCAATCTAACTCATATTATTAGCCATATTATGCTTATATGATCGATATAACGACAATTACTATACTTATTACACTCACTCTTATCAATCTAACTCATATTATTAGCCATATTATGGTTATATGACCGATAGAACGACAATTACTATACTTATTACTCTTATTATTATCAATCCAACTCATATTATTAGCCATATTATGCTTATATGATCGATAGGACTACAATTACTATACTCATTACTCTTATTATTATTAATCTAACTCATATTATTAGCCATATTATGCTTATATGATCGATATAACGACAATTAATATACTTATTACTCTTATTATTATCAATCTAACTCATATTATTAGCCATATTATGCTTATATGATCAATAGGACGACAATTACTATACTCATTACTCTTACTGTTATCAATATAACTCATATTACTAGCCATATTATGCTCATATGATCGATAGAACGACAATTACTATACTTACTACACTCACTGTTATCAATCCAACTCATCTTATTAACGATATTATGCAGATATGATCGATAGAACGACAATTACTATACTTATTACTCTTATTATTATCAATCTAGCTCAAATTATTAGCCACATTATGCTTATATGATCGATAGAATGACAATTACTACACTTATTACTCTTATTATTATCAATCTAACTCATATTATTAGCCATATTATGCTTGTATGATCGATAGGATGACAATTACTATACTCATTACTCATATTATTATCAATCTAACTCATATTATTTGCCATATTTTGATTATATGACCGATAGAACGACAATTACTATGCTTATTACTCTTATTATTATCAATCTAACTCATATTATTAGCCATATTATGCTTATATGATCGATAGTACGATAATTACTGTACTCATTACTCTTATTATTATCAACCTAACTCATATTATTAGCCATATTATGCTTATATGATCGATAGGACGACAATTACTATATTCATTACTCTTACTATTATCAATCTAACTCATATTACTAGCCATATTATGCTCATATGATCGATAGAACGACCATTACTATACTTATTACATTTATTATTATCAATCTATCTCATATTATTAGCCATATTATGCTTATATGATCGATAGAACGACAATTACTACACTTATTACACTCACTATTATAAATCTAATTCATGTTATTAACCATATTATGCAGATATGATCGATAGAACGACAATTACTATACTTATTACACTCACTGTTATCAATCTAACTCATATTATTAGCCATATTATGCTCATATGATCGATAGAACGACAATTACTATACTTACTACACTCACTGTTATCAATCCAACTCATATTATTAGCCATATTATGCTTATATGATCGATATAACGACAATTAATATACTTATTACTCTTATTATTATCAATCTAACTCATATTATTAGCCATATTATGCTTATATGATCAATAGGACGACAATTACTATACTCATTACTCTTACTGTTATCAATATAACTCATATTACTAGCCATATTATGCTCATATGATCGATAGAACGACAATTACTATACTTACTACACTCACTGTTATCAATCCAACTCATCTTATTAACGATATTATGCAGATATGATCGATAGAACGACAAATACTATACTGGTTACTCTTATTACTATTAATCTAACTCGTATTATTAGCCATATTATGCTCATATGATCGATAATACGACAATTACTATACTTATTACACTTATTATTATCAATCCATCTCATATTATTAGCCATATTATGCTTATATGATCGATAGGACGACAATTACTATACTCATTACTCCTATTATTATCAATCTAACTCATATTATTAGCCATATTATGCTTGTATGATCGATAGGATGACAATTACTATACTCATTACTCCTATTATTATCAATCTAACTCATATCATTAGCCATATTATGCTTATATGATCGATATAACGACAATTACTATACTTATTACACTCACTGTTATCAATCTAACTCATATTATTAGCCATATTATGCTCATATGATCGATAGAACGACAATTACTATACTTACTACACTCACTGTTATCAATCCAACTCCTCTTATTAACGATATTATGCAGATATGATCGATAGAACGACAATTACTATACTTATTACTCTTATTATTATCAATCTAGCTCAAATTATTAGCCATATTATGCTTATATGATCGATAGAATGACAATTACTACACTTATTACTCTTATTATTAACAATCTAACTCATATTATTAGCCATATTATGCTTGTATGATCGATAGGATGACAATTACTATACTCATTACTCCTATTATTATCAATCTAACTCATATTATTAGCCATATTATGCTTATATGATCGATATAACGACAATTACTATACTCATTACACTCACTGTTATCAATCTAACTCATATTATTAGCCATATTATGGTTATATGACCGATAGAACGACAATTACTATACTTATTAGTTTTATTAATATCAATCTAACTCATATTATTAGCCGTATTATGCTTATATTGATCGATTAGGACGACAATTACTATACTTACTACTCTTATTATTATCAATCTAAATCATATTATTAGCCATATTATGCTTATATGATCGATAGGACGACAATTACTATACTCATTACTCTTATTATTATCAATCTAACTCATATTATTAGCCACATTATGCTTATATGATCGATAGGACGACAATTACTATACTCATTACTCTATTATTATCAATCTAACTCATATTATTAGCCATATTATGCTTATATGATCGATATAACGACAATTACTATACTTATTACACTCACTGTTATCAATCTACCTCATATTATTAGCCATATTATGGTTATATGACCGATAGAACGACAATTACTATACTTATTACTCTTATTATTATCAATCCAACTCATATTATTAGCCATATTATGCTTATATGATCGATAGGACTACAATTACTATACTCATTACTCTTATTATTATTAATCTAACTCATATTATTAGCCATATTATGCTTATATGATCGATATAACGGACAATTAATATACTTATTACTCTTATTATTATCAATCTAACTCATATTATTAGCCATATTATGCTTATATGATCAATAGGACGACAATTACTATACTCATTACTCTTACTGTTATCAATATAACTCATATTACTAGCCATATTATGCTCATATGATCGATAGAACGACAATTACTATACTTACTACACTCACTGTTATCAATCCAACTCATCTTATTAACGATATTATGCAGATATGATCGATAGAACGACAATTACTATACTTATTACTCTTATTATTATCAATCTAGCTCAAATTATTAGCCATATTATGCTTATATGATCGATAGAATGACAATTACTACACTTATTACTCTTATTATTATCAATCTAACTCATATTATTAGCCATATTATGCTTGTATGATCGATAGGATGACAATTACTATACTCATTACTCCTATTATTATCAATCCAACTCATATTATTAGCCATATTATGCTTATATGATCGATATAACGACAATTACTATACTCATTACACTCACTGTTATCAATCTAACTCATATTATTAGCCATATTATGGTTATATGACCGATAGAACGACAATTACTATACTTATTAATTTATTAATATCAATCTAACTCATATTATTAGCCGTATTATGCTTATATGATCGATAGGACGACAATTACTATACTTACTACTCTTATTATTATCAATCTAAATCATATTATTAGCCATATTATGCTTATATGATCGATAGGACGTCAATTACTATACTCATTACTCTTATTATTATCAATCTAACTCATATTATTAGCCACATTATGCTTATATGATCGATAGGACGACAATTACTATACTCATTACTCCTATTATTATCAATCTAACTCATATTATTAGCCATATTATGCTTATATGATCGATATAACGACAATTACTATACTTATTACACTCACTGTTATCAATCTAACTCATATTATTAGCCATATTATGGTTATATGACCGATAGAACGACAATTACTATACTTATTACTCTTATTATTATCAATCCAACTCATATTATTAGCCATATTATGCTTATATCATCGATAGGACTACAATTACTATACTCATTACTCTTATTATTATCAATCTAACTCATATTATTAGCCATATTATGCTTATATGATCAATAGGACGACAATTACTATACTCATTACTCTTACTGTTATCAATATAACTCATATTACTAGCCATATTATGCTCATATGATCGATAGAACGACAATTACTATACTTACTACACTCACTGTTATCAATCCAACTCATCTTATTAACGATATTATGCAGATATGATCGATGGAACGACAATTACTATACTTATTACTCTTATTATTATCAATCTAGCTCAAATTATTAGCCATATTATGCTTATATGATCGATAGAATGACAATTACTACACTTATTACTCTTATTATTATCAATCTAACTCATATTATTAGCCATATTATGCTTGTATGATCGATAGGATGACAATTACTATACTCATTACTCATATTATTATCAATCTAACTCATATTATTTGCCATATTTTGATTATATGACCGATAGAACGACAATTACTATGCTTATTACTCTTATTATTATCAATCTAACTCATATTATTAGCCATATTATGCTTATATGATCGATAGTACGACAATTACTATACTCATTACTCTTATTATTATCAACCTAACTCATATTATTAGCCATATTATGCTTATATGATCGATAGGACGACAATTACTATACTCATTACTCTTACTATTATCAATCTAACTCATATTACTAGCCATATTATGCTCATATGATCGATAGAACGACCATTACTATACTTATTACATTTATTATTATCAATCTATCTCATATTATTAGCCATATTATGCTTATATGATCGATAGAACGACAATTACTACACTTATTACACTCACTATTATAAATCTAATTCATGTTATTAACCATATTATGCAGATATGATCGATAGAACGACAAATACTATACTGGTTACTCTTATTACTATTAATCTAACTCGTATTATTAGCCATATTATGCTCATATGATCGATAGGACGACAATTACTATACTCATTACTCTTATTATTATCAATCTAACTCATATTATTAGCCATATTATGCTTGTATGATCGATAGGATGACAATTACTATACTCATTACTCTTATTATTATCAATCCAACTCATATTATTAGCCATATTATGCTTATATGATCGATAGAACGGCAATTACTATGCTTATTACACTCACTATTATCAATCTAACTCATATTATTAACCATATTATGCAGATATGATCGATAGAACGACAATTACTTTACTTTTTACTCTTATTCTTATCAATCTAACTCATATTATTAGCCATATTATGCTTGTATGATCGATAGGATGACAATTACTATACTCATTACTCCTATTATTATCAATCTAACTCATATCATTAGCCATATTATGCTTATATGATCGATATAACGACAATTACTATACTTATTACACTCACTGTTATCAATCTAACTCATATTATTAGCCATATTATGGTTATATGACCGATAGAACGACAATTACTATACTTATTACTCTTATTATTATCAATCCAACTCATATTATTAGCCATATTATGCTTATATGATCGATAGGACTACAATTACTATACTCATTACTCTTATTATTATCAATCTAACTCATATTATTAGCCATATTATGCTTATATGATCGATATAACGACAATTAATATACTTATTACTCTTATTATTATCAATCTAACTCATATTATTAGCCATATTATGCTTATATGATCAATAGGACGACAATTACTATACTCATTACTCTTACTGTTATCAATATAACTCATATTACTAGCCATATTATGCTCATATGATCGATAGATCGACAATTACTATACTTACTACACTCACTGTTATCAATCCAACTCCTCTTATTAACGATATTATGCAGATATGATCGATAGAACGACAATTACTATACTTATTACTCTTATTATTATCAATCTAGCTCAAATTATTAGCCATATTATGCTTATATGATCGATAGAATGACAATTACTACACTTATTACTCTTATTATTATCAATCTAACTCATATTATCAGCCATATTATGCTTGTATGATCGATAGGATGACAATTACTATACTCATTACTCCTATTATTATCAATCTAACTCATATTATTAGCCATATTATGCTTATATGATCGATATAACGACAATTACTATACTCATTACACTCACTGTTATCAATCTAACTCATATTATTAGCCATATTATGGTTATATGACCGATAGAACGACAATTACTATACTTATTAGTTTTATTAATATCAATCTAACTCATATTATTAGCCGTATTATGCTTATATGATCGATAGGACGACAATTACTATACTTACTACTCTTATTATTATCAATCTAAATCATATTATTAGCCATATTATGCTTATATGATCGATAGAACGACAATTACTATACTTATTACTCTTATTATTATCAATCCAACTCATATTATTAGCCATATTATGCTTATATGATCGATAGGACTACAATTACTATACTCATTACTCTTATTATTATCAATCTAACTCATATTATTAGCCATATTATGCTTATATGATCGATAGAATGACAATTACTACACTTATTACTCTTATTATTATCAATCTAACTCATATTATTAGCCATATTATGCTTGTATGATCGATAGGATGACAATTACTATACTCATTACTCCTATTATTATCAATCTAACTCATATTATTAGCCATATTATGCTTATATGATCGATATAACGACAATTACTATACTCATTACACTCACTGTTATCAATCTAACTCATATTATTAGCCATATTATGGTTATATGACCGATAGAAAGACAATTACTATACTTATTAGTTTTATTAATATCAATCTAACTCATATTATTAGCCGTATTATGCTTATATGATCGATAGGACGACAATTACTATACTTACTACTCTTATTATTATCAATCTAAATCATATTATTAGCCATATTATGCTTATATGATCGATCGGACGACAATTACTATACTCATTACTCTTATTATTATCAATCTAACTCATATTATTAGCCATATTATGCTTGTATGATCGATAGGATGACAATTACTATACTCATTACTCTTATTATTATCAATCCAACTCATATTATTAGCCATATTATGCTTATATGATCGATAGAACGGCAATTACTATGCTTATTACACTCACTATTATCAATCTAACTCATATTATTAACCATATTATGCAGATATGATCGATAGAACGACAATTACTTTACTTTTTACTCTTATTCTTATCAATCTAACTCATATTATTAGCCATATTATGCTTGTATGATCGATAGGATGACAATTACTATACTCATTACTCCTATTATTATCAATCTAACTCATATCATTAGCCATATTATGCTTATATGATCGATATAACGACAATTACTATACTTATTACACTCACTGTTATCAATCTAACTCATATTATTAGCCATA